>NC_057806.1:330233466-330422937 GCF_018294505.1 Triticum aestivum | reverse complement strand
AACAACATTTGAATGTACATAGTACGAGACTTAATATCGATGTTTCAATTCGGTGTACATTGTAAGATTTGAACCGAGGACCAGGCATACGGGTAATTATTTCGAATTCGTGCCATACTAAGTTTCGAAAAGTTGACATTGACTCAGTTTGTTGTGCTATTTTGTAGGTCATATGTTTGAATCCATCCAAAAGTTTTCTCACTACCATGGTGTTCATCATATACATATGAATTTGTATTGAAAAAGTAGCGTGGATACAGTGAAATGCGAAATCCACGTTAGAATTGGAGATCGCTACGTGACACACACTCTAATTCAAATAACTAACTACGTGACACACACTCTAATTCAAATAACTAATTATGTGACACACACACTCTAATCCACGTTAGCATGGGTACCGTTCCGATTTTTTTTTCAAATAACTCCTCATTAATTAATTTATAGAACTCCCTCTGTTCACTTTTATAAGACCTTGAAGATATTTCAGACAATGTGCAAAACAATTCATTTTAAGTTGTCTGAAACAACTTACAAAAGTGAACGGATGGAGTATCTCGATTCGAATGACTAATTATTGCAAGGAAAACACGGGCATGGTAATACATACAGATTCGTTTGCAAATGAAAGAAGATTCGTTTGCATTCTCAAATGTAGGCGCACCAGGCAAACCAGGGTCATGTTGGGGTGGACGCTGCTTCGGTGCCTTAAAGGCAACTGTCTTTGGGTCACTAACATGTGGGCCAGCCACCTGTTGGGCCCATATGTCATGGACACAAAGGCAAGTGCCTTAAGGCACCGAAGCATAGTCCTGTCGGGGTGGTCGCGTGTGTCGGACGGACGCGTAGCACCCAGCCACCCCCCCCCCCCAAAAAAAAGGACGACGAAAATATAAGTTCGTGCTTCCACGTTCCGGATTGAAATATCTGGCGGCCCCAATTCCAGCCCTGCAAAATCTCTCTTCTCCACTGTCCCCTTCCGCGCCCAGATTGCTCAAATCCCTAATTCGCCGCCAACCCTCGAATCGCCCCTCGTCTCGTCTCTTTCCCCACCATTCCCCACCTTTGTGCCGGACGACGACGAAGACGACAGTCACGCTTCACCACCGCACCGGAACTACCTCATCTACGCCCTCGTCCACGGCACCGGGTGGTCCACCGACAACGTCGGCCGCCGCAACCGACGTGCCTCACAGACACCGAGTTCCACTGCATCAGGTGCGATTCACCGAAGCTACATGCACTTTGAAAACCAGCTAATGATCCAAAGTAGTTCAGATTATAAACACTAAATGATGCAAGCACCAAAAAACACAAAATGCAACATGGTGTACAAGGACTACAAACATGGTCTGTACCTGCTTGAATTATTCGTTCTCTGGCTGAAAATATCAAAGTGTAATTGCACGTATAACCAGTGCGCAAACTGCATATCAATATATCTATCCCGCACAAGTATGCCAATAGTTTCAAACAACAGATTAGAAAAGTATTTATGCTATGTTGTCATGATACGGGGACTTTCTGGTAGATGGCCTCAACATTTCCTCAAGCTATGAAAATGCACTATAATTTGCTTGTCATCAATGCCTGCAAATCTCTGTCTCTCTCAACATAGTAGATCATCATTAGACACTAAATCCTTCAATGAGCTTGCAAAATGCTTGCATTAGATCCCTCATTAGACACTATATGTTCATCACCAGGAGCATGTAAAATGTTTGCATCAAATCCTTCATTAGCAGTCTATTCATTAGACACTTCAGGCTCAAGAACAACATGAGCTTGTATGTTTGCACCGAAAACTTGATTAGATACATCAGATTCAGTCAGTTCAGTATTGATTGGGGGAGTTATAAAATAAGTAGAAATTGGTTTCATTTTCTCATAGATTCCCTACATACAACAGTTTTACAACACCGTCAGGTTTAACTATTGGCCAGAAATTGAAGAGTTAAATTAGATATAATCAGGGATGTGATGTACCTGCTCGTTGCGCATGCTACTCTTGCAAGCTACGACTGTCCGTTTGCGCAAGCTCGATGCCATGCCCGTGCTGCTGCCGTTGCCTCCCACGCAGGCTACACCCAGGGTTGGATCTTCATCTTCTTGTCCTTCCGTTCGCTTGAAGCCCAGCGACCGCCCTCCAACAAGGGCGCGAGGAAGTGTTGTGTCGGTCTGTCTAGCGGCGGCTAGGTTAGGAGCGAACCAGACTGGAGGCTGGAGCGAATGAATTGGGATTTTTCCTGCTGTCGATCAATATGGGAGGAGCTCGTTTCGGCCGCGAGCCTGCTATAGGGCCTGCCTTGCACTTATGTTATTGGCCCATCCAAATTGAAACATTTTTCTTCATTTTTTACATTGCCTGCTCGTGCGTTGGAACGAACAAAACTAGCACGGGCCAACCTGGATGACTCAAACTAGGTGCACACTTTCCAGCCACATGAGGCGGCCGCCCATACCAGCCCCTATGGTGGTGTCGCCCCTTTTTGCATGTATGATTGGATAGTGAAAAATATTCCAGTGGCGCTTTTGATTTACCCACAGGATGGTTGAATTGCTTGTTTCTATGAACTGAGTTCGCCAATAATGTGAAGGATGCCAGTCTTTTCATCCTATTGTAGATTGCTTAGATCTCGATATGCCAAAAGTAATCGCACGAAATATACAGTAAAAGCCAGTGTGATGTGTTTGGCTACAACTAGTCTGATTACACGTCCTCATATAACATATCAAGGACGCACCATCTTACCAGATTAACCATTTGACTTACCCATGCAGTGTGGGAAGAAAGAAGTATTGGGACTGCGTGTCCAAGCAATTGATGCCATGGACTCCTTCGTACAACCTTGTAAGCGAAAAAGAAGTTGCAGTGTGCCTGTACAAAGAACTAGCGTAAGTTCAGTTACCTGCTTCTCGGAATTTTAGTTAGCCACTTATTGCAAAATTGTTCAATTACGTTGCTTGGCTTAATTTAGTTTGCTACTGATTACACAATGGCACAGCCTGTTAATCATATTGTAGACTACGCCTATCTATGTGTTTGATACTTACTGTTAAGAATTACCTGTTTGCCTTAACTTAAATATCTACTTGTTTGTTTAACTGCTTTGCTGCTGCAACAGCGGGTTACAATGATGTTAATAACTACTTTTCAGCATCCAATTGAAACTCTTTAATTCCTTTTTTGTTTAACTGGTTTGCTGTTATAACTCCGAGTTGAGATGTTTTGCTAACTTCAACTTTTCTGAATCCAATCGGAACTTTAATGGCAAAACAGGTTAGCCCAAGATCAAAGAGCGAGGTCCCCATGGATGTTGCATCATCCCACATCAGTGGCACCGGCCCAATCGTGCATTATGAATTGCCAACTGCTGATGCTCTAGAGGCTAAACTAGTGGTAGAAAGAGATTCTGCTTCTGCACTTCGAGATGAAGTTGACATGTTGAGGAAGCAAACAACGCAATCACAAGCAGTACTCAAGACAACCATTAAATATTTGGTGGATTTCAAAACGAAGCAAGCTGAGGCTGACCAGATTGTTAAGGTCCTGAAGGAAAAAAGGAAACTAAATTCCTACTTGGTAAATCATAGGTGAAATGTTCTTCCATAGTTGAATAACCTTTGTGTTGTCTGTTCATGTAATCAATCAAACCATTTGTTTTAGAGATCATGTAATAATTATTTTTTTGTTTTTTGTTTGTAATTTTATTTGAGCACAAGTCTGTATTAATTGATAAGGCTCGGAGACATTTCATTTGGATTGTTGTGCCAGACCTACAAATATGCCAATCGGGCTGAATGTGCATTCAACAATAGTAGTATAGATGGACCATAAGTGGCATGCATTGGAAAGGGCCAAGATGCTGGATAAAAAAAGGATGATATTGTAGCAAAAAAAAGTACAGCAACCTGGCTTATGTATGTTAGTTGATATTATTGATCCATATACTCTATAAGTGTTTATATGTCTGTTAGTTCCGTACATTTTTGGTTGATTGACTTGGTATTTGAATCTTGATACATCGCTTGTGTACATATCTAAATGGGAGTACACATTATGTTGCATGTGACATTTGAGTTGGACATGAAGTGTTCCAAATATTCGAATTCACCTTAAACTGGATTCTAGTTTCTGAATTTGAGTATCGGCATTTGTAAACCATATTCATATATGACAGTGGAATACATCTTTGTCGTCCTTTTGAAGATATATAAAAACACATAGAATGATTTATAAAGATTCATATAGGAATACAAAATGGATTCGAATTTAGTTGCCAGGGTAAACGTGGATGCTTATTGTCCCAAAATTCGAAAGCAACAGCAAAATGTCCACTCCCACATCGGCTGCCCGAAGCCAAGTGTTTGGGAGATGGAAATTACTGTCTACCCATTATATGGACAATCCATCGGCCCGATTTCCACTGCTCTAAATAGGGGTAGGTTAGTAACTTCAATTAGACGTGACACGACCGCCTCTGAGCTCATTTGATTCAAGCTCGTCCGAAAGAGCTCTGTTTCTCCCTCCATTTCCCATTCATACACGGTGGGCAGCAAAACACGCTCTCCTCGTCCGAAATAGATGTAGGCTAATATTTTAAATAGGGGCAGATGTGTAACTTCCATCAGACGTGACACAACCGCCCTACCTGTCAGCCCCGTTCATACACCATGGGCGCCAACCGTGGGTGGCAAAACACCCTCTCCTCGCCCGAAATAGTTACCGGCAAATATTTGGGAGATGCGAGATTACCATCCTATCCCCAACCGATGAGACGTCCAAATTTGAAACGGGGGATAAGTTCGTAACTTTCCCATATTTCAGACAGGCGCGTCCCAAAGACATGGTTCCCCGTACCTCTCCCTCCATTTTCCCATTCATACACCGTGCGCGCTAGAACACCCCATTCCCACACCAGCCTCCGTCTGCCACCCCATCCATCGCCGCCGTCCTCCACCACATCCATCGCCACTGTCCTCCACCATGCCGGAGCGCCTACCAAGACCGCATCGTCCACTGCTAGAGATGGACGTTTCTCATCCACGACGACGGACCAATAGCCTTGCATCGCGTCCTCTCGCTTCATCGGCGTTGTCGTCCTCTTTGCCGGGGCCGCTCACACGACCTTCTCTTCCACCGCAACGGGACTTATCCCCTGATGCACCCGTCTACCGTCGCAGATCTGATTCAACGTCACCGACAGCCATCGCACCCCCGATGCCTACACGGTGCCGCAAGAGAGGTGGTACTTCATATCTCCTCAACTTTTTGATCTCTACCAGAAAATAGATCTTAACTTGGTTACTCTACTTTCTTTACAGCTCTTAGAATTTAGTTCTTAGTTCGAAGCAAACAATGGATTCTAAATATCATTTCTATGGTTTGCAGCTTCAAATCTGCCATGGCACAGCCATAATACGGTTTAATTAATCATGCTTAGGGTTTAATTGATCATGTTGGTTCCGTGGTGGTTTCTTTAATAGAAATCAAAGGGGAAACCCTATTTTGCTAAAAAATATATGCTTAGAGTTTCCCCCTTTTATGATCACTATACGATCAGAATACATGCTTCGTGTCATAATAACACTGCTCCACCCATCAAGCTAAACAAGCTTAGTTGTTCAAATACGAATATGATATTATTAAAACTGAGTTGTTTGATTGGTCAGCTAAATGTTCCTAAATTAGTTTCGAAAATGCATGTTCGCCGCTCGGGTGTGTATCTCTATGTGTGGTCTGGTCAGCACGGTTGGGGAGGTGAACTTTGCATATGCAGGGGTTTATACGGAGACACTCTCCGAGTTGAAACCGCAATGCATTCCATAGATAATCTGACTACTTTTTATGTTTTCATGAATCTCAGATTCTGAACAGCATCATAATGATTATGAGCTTGCGTGCATGAAAAGAATAAAGCAGAACAATGCCATGGCTGTCAAACTTGGCATTAAGGGACTGAAATCAAGCCTGGATGCAATGCAATGCAAACACTCTCCACCTACAGATTCATGCTCAGAATATGATCCTAACAGTGATTCTGAGCTAGAGGGAGACCTAAGTCAATGTAGCTCCCTAGTGGAGGAGTCAGAGGAAGATGCCCTATCTTATTCACCCATCAAGGTACTTGCTCTAACTTTCCAAGGTTACATTGCTCGCACATATCTTGCAACTGATGCTTTGCATTGCTTCTACTTTGTTGAACTGCCATTAGCTTAGTTTACACATCGTGTATGTGAATACGCCCTGCCTATCCATTTTCAGTACATATTCCATCTGTCATCATACCATATTTATCCATTCAAATGTTGTTCTTGTGTATTAGATGTTCAAAAGGAAGAGGGCGATTGCTGATCTTGGAGGAGCACAAGCAAAGTATTTGGAAAAGGTAGTGGCACCTGATAAATCAAATAGCCCATTAGGTGTAGTTGCAATATCACCTGACCCACAAAATACCCCAACTCTAGCAGACTCTAGCCCTACTACACTGATCATTTCTGATGCCCCAACTCAGCAGACCCCAACTGCAGCAAACAGTATGATTATGCCAGTTGACATAGCACAAGCTGTACGATGCAAAACCCCCATTCCAGCAAAGAGTACACCAAATCCAGTTGCCAAATCCCTTTTCGAACCAGAGAGAGCCCCAATTGCAGGAAATAGGACCCCTGTTCCATTTCTTCCCAGTTTAGAAGACAAATCTTATGTTGTTGTCAGGAACTTTGTGCGCATCTTTCCTTCATGGAAAGATTATACCACAGACACAGAACAATTTCCAGTCTTCCTCCGCAACTTACGCGTAAGTAATGTACTAATGTTATTCATGGTCATTACTGCATATGTTTCTGCTGACAGAAGACACAAGATTTCATTCTTTTAAATAGGCGAGGCACAAACTGGATTGTGATGACGAGCAAGGGTTGGTTGCGCTTATCAAGCACTCGTTGATGAAGTATCGTTCCTACCTGAGGCAAGAGCACTTCGATGGCAAGCCTCTGAACAAAATTTCTGTAAAGTCTCCGATGCTACATTTATCCGACGGTGACTGGAATAATCTTGTTACACATTGGTCTCGGCTGCAGCGTAAGGTACTGTCTATGATATCACATCACAGTTTGAACTACATTTCTGCATTTGCCTTAATGTCTCACTTGTACGAAAACTGTTAGCAGAAGAACATTCGTTCTCAAGGGACCATAGAATCTCGCAAATATACTGCACACTGCATTGCTCTTGTGAGTACCTCTTTCCCTGTATGACCATACTTACTTTCGTAGCTGTTTGATTATGTAGCATCACTGCACATGTTAGCCTCGTAATCGTCCATTTGGTGGACATTTTAAGATCCGTATGGACTCTTACATAAATTTAGAATCAACCCAATGCTTTTGAAGAGGTTTAGCTCTACAGTCCTCTTGTAAGGACTGAACGTGGTCTATCACTGTACTTACATTAACAGCTACTCCCCCCGTCCCATAATATAAGAACGTTTTGTACAGTACACCAGTGTTCAAAACACTCTTGTATTATGGGAAGAGGGATTGGTTCATTTTGTAGCATTCTGCATCTTATCTCCCTCGCCCACTGAGGGAGTCCTGGATTAGGGGGTGTCCGGATGGCCGGACTATACCTTCAGCCAGACTCCTGGACTATGAAGATACAAGATTGAAAACTTCGTCCCATGTCCGGAAAGGACTTTCCTTGGCGTGGAAGGCAAGCTTGGCGATACGGATATACAGATCTCCTACCATTGTAACCGACTTTGCATAACCCTAACCCTCTCCGGTGTCTATATAAACCGGAGGGTTTTAGTCCGTAGGACAACATAGACAACAATCATACCATAGGCTAGATTCTAGGGTTTAGCCTCTCCGATCTCGTGGTAGATCTACTCTTGTACTACCCATATCATCAATATTAATCAAGCAGGACGTAGGGTTTTACCTCCATCGAGAGGGCCCGAACCTGGGTAAAACTTCATGTCCCTTGCCTCATGTTACCATCCGGCCTAGACGCACAGTTTGGGACCCCCTACCCGAGATCCGCTGGTTTTGACACCGACATTGGTGCTTTCATTGAGAGTTCCTCTGTGTCGTCGCCATCAGGCTCGATGGCTCCTACGATCGTCCATAGCGATGCAGTCCAGGGTGAGACCTTCCTCCCCGGACAGATCTTCGTCTTCGGCGGCTTCACACTACGGGCCAATTCACTTGGCCATCTGGAGCAGATCGAAAGCTACGCCCCTGGCCGTCGGGTCAGATTTGGAAGTTTAAACTACACGGCCGACATCCGTGGGGACTTGATCTTCGACGGATTCGAGCCACTGCCGAGCGCACCGCACTGTCTCGACGAGCATGATCTAGCTCTGCCACCGAACAGTGCCCTGGAGGCCGCACCCGCATCGGCTTCGACCCTTAATTCGGAGCCAACTGCGCCGATCGAGGATGGGTTGTTGGACGCTGCCTCGGGGGCTGCGATCCCAACGGTGATTGAGCCGAACACCAGCCCCGCACTCCGCGAGACTCGTGACTCCAAGGAGCCGGACTCCTCTCCGGACTCCGAACCCTCCGCGCCCCCGCCGATCGAATTTGATTGGGCGCCGATCATGGAGTTTACTGCCGCCGAAATCTTTCAGCACTCGCCTTTCGGCGATATTCTGAAGACACTGGAGTCTCTCTCTTTATTAGGAGAGCCCTGGCCGGACTATGGTTAGCAAGGTTGGGGTACGGACGATGAAGAAATTCAAAGCCCACCAACCACCCACTTTGTAGCCACTGTCGATGATTTAACCGACATGCTCGACTTCGACTCCGAAGACATCGATGGTATGGACGCCGCTGAAGGAGATAATGAAGAACCAGCGCCTACTAGACCCTGGAAAGCCACCTCGTCATATGACATATATATGGTGGACACCCCAGAAGAAGGAGATGGCGACGGAACAGCGGAGGATGACCCCTCCAAGAAACAGCCTAAGCGCCGGCGTCAGCAGCGCCGCTCAAAATCCCGCCAAAACAAATGCGCGATTCCAGCACGGGAGATAATAATACTCCGGAAAGCACCGAAGAAAACCCCCGCCAGCGAGATTTAGCACAGGAGGATGGAGAAACCAGCCCTCATGAGAAAGTGGCTGACATAAAGGTCGAGGACGATAATTATATGCCTCCCTCCGAAGACGAGCCAAGCCTCGACGACGACGAATTCGTCGTGCCAGAGGATCCCGTCGAGCAAGAGCGTTTTCAACGCAGGCTTATGGCCACGGCGCAACAACTTAGAGCTGATCAAGATTTGCTAGTCGATAGATGGACTGAAGTCCTTGCGGCCGAAGAGCATAAACTCGAACACCCCTCCAAGAGCTACCCAAAGCGCAGGTTGCTACCCCGATTAGAGGAGGAAGCAATTGATGTGGCCATGATAGAGAGGCCTCTCGGCCCTCCACTCAAGCCGCACCCCGTACCAAGGCACGGGAATATGCGCCGGACTTACGAGATATGTTGGAGGATAAGGCAAGGCAAGCAAGATCGATCTATGGATCGCGTGGGTGCCCCACGGCTCGAGATGATAACCGTCACGCCGGCCACAAATTCGGTAGGGCCGAACATAGTAGACAAAGCTGATTAGAGCTACGTCGTGATATAGCCCAGTACAGAGGCGCCGCACACCCACTATGCTTCACAGACGAAATAATGGATCATAAATCCCTAAGGGTTTCAAACCCGTAAACATCGAATCATATAATGGCACAACAGATCCTGTAGTATGGATCGAGGATTATCTCCTTCATATCCACATGGCCCGCGGCGATGATTTCCAGCCATCAAATACCTCCCACTCAAGCTTAAAGGACCAGCTCGGCATTGGCTTAATAGCTTGCCAACAAGATCAATCAGTTGTTGGGAGGACCTGCAAGCCGCATTCCTCGACAATTTCCAGGGCACTTACGTGCGACCCCCAGACGCCGATGACCTAAGTCACGTAATTCAGCAGCCAGAGGAATCGGCCAGGCAATTCTGGACACGGTTCCTAACAAAGAAAAATCAAATAGTCGACTGTCCGGACGCGGAGGCCCTAGCAGCCTTCAAGCACAATATCCGTGATGAGTGGCTGGCCCGGCACCTTGGACCGGAAAAACCGAAATCTATGGCAGCACTCACGACACTCATGACCCGCTTTTGCGCGGGAGAAGACAGCTGGCTTGCTCGTAGCAACAACATGACCAAGAACCCTGGTAATTCGGAAACCAGGGACAGCAGTGACAGGTCGCGTCGCAACAAGCAGAAGCGTCGCATTAACGGCGACAATGCTGAGGATATGGCAGTTAATGCCGGATTCAGAGGCTCTAAATCCGGTCAACGAAAAAAGCCATTCAAAAGGAATCCTAGGGGCTCGTCCAGTTTGGACCGAATACTCGACCGCTTGTGCCAGATACATGGCACCCCCGAAAAACTGGCCAATCACACCAATAGGGATTGTTGGGTGTTCAAGCAGGCAGGCAAGTTAAATGCCAAAAATGAAGACAAGGGGCCGCATAGCAATGATGACGAGGAGCCCCGGCTGCCGAACAACAGTGGACAGAAGGGTTTTCCCCCACAAGTGCGGACGGTGAACATGATATACGCAACCCACGTCCCCAAAAGGGAACGGAAGCACGCGCTAAGGGACGTATACGCGGTAGAGCCAGTTGCCCCAAAGTTCAACCCATGGTCCTCATGCCCGATCACCTTTGATCGAAGGGACCATCCCACTAGCATCCATCATGGCGGATTTGCCGCATTGGTTCTAGACCCAATTATTGACGGATTTCATCTCACTAGAGTCCTTATGGACGGTGGCAGCAGCCTGAACCTGCTTTACCAGGATACAGTGCGGAAAATGGGCATAGATCCCTCGAGGATTAAGCCCACCAAAACGACCTTTAAAGGCGTAATACTAGGTGTAGAGGCCAACTATACAGGCTCAGTCACACTTCAAGTGGTCTTCGGATCTCCGGATAATTTCCAAAGTGAGGAGTTAATCTTCGACATAGTCCCGTTCCGCAGTGGTTATCACGCACTGCTCGGGCGAACCGTATTCGCCAAGTTCAATGCGGTACCGCACTACGCATACCTTAAGCTCAAGATGCTAGGCCCTCGAGGAGTAATTACGGTCAATGGAAACACCGAACGCTTCCTCCGAATGGAGGAGCACACGGCGGCCCTTGCAGCAGAAGTACAAAGCAGCCTCTCCAGGCAGTTCTCCAGTCCGGCCATTAAACGACTGGACACCGTCAAGCGCGCCCGGAGTAACCTATAACAAGACCGCCTGGCACGATCCGAGCAGGCGTAGCAATGCGGCCCCAACCCCAACCCTCGCAAAAAGGCGACGCCAGTACTTCGCGTACATAACTACGCTCTAGAGATACCATGGGTACAGGGAGAGGGGCACCATCACGGCACGCCCGAAACGCGGCTTAAACTGTACCAGGGGCTGCTGATTTTTTTATTTTTCTCTTACTTTCAGGACTCCATCCTTCGGAAGGCCTGTTCGGCAGTTCAATTGCCACACAAACGATGCGAGAACCAGGGAAGCAGACAAGCCACGCCGCATCACGGAACTCCCAGGTGGTCTCTATCATGAGCAGTATACCTGTTCCGCATACTATTCCGCAGCTTGCCCCTGGAACAGACATGTTAAACAGTCCAACCTTCCACTTATCGCATTATTTGTATCATTGTGCTTTGATCGCAGCCCCTTTTTAATAAACAATGCATAGCTTTTGTCTATTTTTGCATTACCTTTTTTCTATATATATATGTTCCTTAACGACATATTGCACCCGTGCACGTTGGTACGGCCAAAATACGCCAGGGGCTTTAGTACCCCTCAATATGGTGTGAGAAGTCCGAACACTTTAACAAGTGCGGCACCCCGAACTTATAGCATTATATGCATCGGCTCCGAATCATGTCTTGGGTCAATAGTTGGGTTTGCCCGGCTCCTATGTTTTGATGCCTTACGTTCCGCTATATCGGCTAAGGTAGCACTAGGAGAACCACTGCGATTATGCCCCAGTTGAGCTGGGCCAAGCACCTTAGTGGAGAAAGCTAAAACTGACTGTCATGATGAGGCGAGAGTTGGTCGCTGTTCGAGAGGTCTTTTGAGTCCCTAAAGACTTATGCCGCTTAGGGCGAGGAGCCGGCTCTGTCCGGCCAAGGTGTGATAGCACCCCGAACTCTGTCTTCCGAATACCAGGGGCTTCGCCGAAATTTAAAATTATAGAATTCTATGGCTAAGTGAGAGTGTTCATGCATTATAGTCCGATTGCCTTGTTCGTTGGGCTGAGCGCCTCCCTCGAAGGACCCAAACATGGGGAAAAGAGCGCTCAGGTTTATCCCCGAACTCCCCAGCACTAGCGGCACGGGGGCAGAAGCCTACGACTTGCCATCTCTCAGAATTGATAAACAGCCGCACAGAAGGTAATATTTTAAATTACAAACAACATTGCTTAGCGCATATGAACAAGTTTTCAGCGCACAGGACAAAACGAGCAAGTTTCACTCAAAAATTACATCCCTAGAACATTCATCCACCACAAGGCAGGCACCCTTCAGAACATCCTTATAGTAATTCTCGGGCTTGCGACGCTCTTTCCCCGGCGGTGGCCCGTCCTTCACAAGCTTCTCGGCATCCAGCTTGCCCCAGTGCACCTTAGCACAGGCAAGGGCCCTACGGGAACCTTCAATGCAGACGGAGCGCTTGATGACTTCGAGCCTTGGACAGGCCTCCACCAGCCGCCGCACCAGCCCGAAATAGCTCCCAGGCGGAGCCTCTCCAGGCCACAGCCGAACCAAGAGGCCCTTCATGGCCTGTTCGGCCGCCTTGTGGAGCTCGACCAGCTGCTTCAGCTGGTCGCTCCGGGGTACGGGGTGTCCGGCCTCAGCATACTGAGACCAGAACACCTTCTCTGTCGAGCTGCCCTCATTGGCTCGATAGAATGCGGCGGCATCAGATACACTCCGGGGAAGATCTGCGAACGCTCCTGGAGAGCTTTGGATTCGGGTAAGTAACAAGTAACTCACGTTTATGTGTTTGCTTTGCATAAAGAATGCCTTACCCGCTGCTATCTTCTTCACCTCATCCAACTCCTGGAGGGTCTTTTGGGATTTGGCCTTGGCAGACTTGGCATTTCCAATAGCCGCCGCGAGCTCGGACGCTCGCGTCTTTGAGTCAAGCTCCAAACTCTCATGCTTTTTCCTGGAGCTCTTGTCGTACCTTGCCAACCTCGGCCTCATACTTCTCCCGCTCGGTGCGCTCCGTGGCCACCCTCTTCTCGGCCTCGGCCAATGCCTGCTTAAGGGTTGCCACCTCAGACGTGGCCCCTACAATAGCCACGATAGTCCTGTCATTTTTTGCAATTGCACCTTTTTATATATATTTAAACAAGGTATCTCTTACCTTCATTGTCCTCGAGCTGCTTCTTGACACGCCCGAGCTCTTGCTCGGACCGCTTGAGGTTCTGCTTTAGCGTGTCCACTTCCGCAGTTAGTATGGTGGACGCAAGCAGAGAAGCCTGCATACGCATATTGACTCCTTTTTGTTACTCCTGCGAATTTTATTTGATCTTCTATTCGGCTTTTCTTCCCGAACGCCAAACAGAGCATCAGGGGCTACTGTCTATGCGGTAATATTATTTACACATTCTTTACTTACCTCAAAGCCTGTTAAAAGGCTAGTACAAGCTTTAGTCAGTCCGCTCTTGGCGGACTGAACCTTCTGGACCACCGCACTCATAATAGTGCAGTGCTCCTCGTCGATGGAGGCACTTGGAGCGCCTCCAACATATTGTTCGGCGCCTCCGGTTGGACGATCGTCACCGGTGCGGTGGGCTTGCTCCTCTTGGAAGGAGGTCCCCGGTCGGACTCTGGAACCTTTGAAGGTTCCGGAGCAGTGTCCGGCCTAGAGCCGGACTTGGAGCCCTGGGGGGTTTCATCCCCTTTACTCCTGGAGTCTGGGAGGTCGCCTTGTGACGCCTCCAGGACCACCTCCTCCCGGCTTGGGACCTATTGGGACAACACTTCGGTGTCGTCCGTAGGGCAGGGGGAGGAAGCCGTCGGAAGCGAGTTCACATCCGACGAATCCAGTGAGCCGCTCGACGACGTGTCGAGCCGGTCTTTGGGTGGGCTGCATAAACATATTCGGCGTAAGGGAAAGCTGTGCAATAAACGAATACTATGAATTACTCCGGTATCCGGATACTTACGATTTTGCCAGGGGCTTGGCCCTGGGCTGCCACTCCTCTCCGTCGTCATCGGCGTCGATGGAGTAGTCCGGAGGAAGGGTTTTCCCCTTCTTGGACCCTCCGGCCTCCCCAGAGAGGGCGGCCTTCCTTTTCTTCTCTCCTCCCGCTGGAGGGGGAGAGGTCTCTTATTCCTCCTCATCTTCACGAGAGGAATGCATCTCGGAACTGCCGGATGATGGATCCGACACCTCCTGGTGCCGGGCACTCTTTCGAGTCCCCATGGCCTTTTTTGCGGCCTTCTTCTCCGGCACCACATAGGGTGCCGGAACCAGTAGCTTCGCCAAGCGAGCGTCCGCTGGGCCTTCGGGCAAAGGAGCCAGACAGTTGATCTGTCCGGACGTCACCTGCCAATCTTGTCAAAGGTAAGGGAGCTTAGATCCCACATGGAGTCAAACTATGAAAAACTGATACCCTGTAAAAGGAAAAAACAACTTACCGCATGAGCGTGACGCTGCGTACTGAATCTGCGATCCTCAGTAGCGGATGCGGGGGCCTCGGCGTCCTTGAAAAGCACCTTGCAGGCATCTTTGTACGTCGTGTCGAAGAGCCTGCTCAGAGTTTGGTGCCGCGTCGGGTCGAACTCCCACAGGGTGAAAGCCCGTTGTTGACATGGGAGGATCAGGCGGATGAGCATAACCTGGATTACGTTGACAAGTTTGAGCTTCTTGTCCACCAGGGTTTGGATGCATGTTTAGAGGCCGGTCAACTCTCCTTTCTTACCCCACGACAGGCCCATCTCCTTCCAGGAGGTGAGCCGCGTAGGGGGTCCGGATCGAAACTCGGGGGGTGCGACCCATTCGGGATCGCGCGGCTCGGTGATGTAAAACCACCCCGATTGCCACCCCTTCAAGGTCTCCACAAAGGAGCCCTCAAGCCATAAGACATTGGCCATCTTGCCAACCATGGCGCCTCTGCACTCCGCCTGGTTGCCACGCACCACCTTCGGCTTGACATTGAAAGTCTTGAGCCATAGGCCGAAATGGGGGCGGATGCGGAGGAAAGCCTCGCACACGACGATAAACGCCGAGATGTTGAGGATGAAGTTCGGGGCCAGATCGTGGAAATCCAGGCCGTAGTAGAACATGAGCCCCCAGACAAATGGGTGAAGAGGGAAGCCCAGTCCACGGAGGAAATGGGGGAGGAACACCACCCTCTCATGGGGCCTAGGGGTGGGGATGAGCTGCCCCTTTTCGGGAAGCCGGTACGCGATGTCGTTAGATAGGTATCCGGCCTTCCTCAGCTTTTTGATATGTCCCTCTGTGACGGAGGAGACCATCCACTTGCCTCCTGCTCCGGACATGGCTGGAGAAGGTTGAGGTGGGAGTGCGGACTTGGGCGCTGGAGCTCGAGTGCGCAAGAATGGATAGGCAAAGGAGGAAGAAGGCGTAGGTGGAAAGGTGGATCCTTATCCCCTTATATGGGTGGACGCAACTACATATCCCCACCAGCCTGGTAAAACTCGCTTATCTCCAAGCGCCGTAATCAATGGCGCGGTTGGGTTACCCACGCCCGTATTGATGAGAATCTCGAAATAAGGGGACACGATCTCTCCTTTGACAAGACGTGCCAAGGAAACCGCCTCGCATAACGCGCTGAGGTGGGATAATGAAACGACTCGGACAAAGGCTTGGCCGTGGTGTGTCGCACTACAGAATACGTCAACAGATTAGATTTGTGTAAATATTGTTCTCTCTATGGCAATATTGGAAACTTATTTTGCAGAGTCGGACACTATATTTGTGAAGTACTTGGAGGAGGAACCCGCCTTGCAATGTCGAAGACAAACTGCGAGCCGGACTCGTCGTCATTGAAGCCTGGTTCAGGGGCTACTGAGGGAGTCCTGGTTAGGGGGTGTCCGGATGGCCGGACTATACCTTCAGCCGGACTCCTGGACTATGAAGATACAAGATTGAAGACTTCGTCCTGTGTCCGGAAAGGACTTTCCTTGGCGTGGAAGGCAAGATTGGCGATACGGATATACAGATCTCCTACCATTGTAACCGACTTTGCGTAACCCTAACCCTCTCCGGTGTCTATATAAACCGGAGGGTTTTAGTCCGTAGGACAACATAGACAACAATCATACCATAGGCTAGATTCTAGGGTTTAGCCTCTCCGATCTCGTGGTAGATCTACTCTTGTACTACCCATATCATCAATATTAATCAAGCAGGACGTAGGGTTTTACCTCCATCGAGAGGGCCCGAACCTGGGTAAAACTTCGTGTCCCTTGCCTCCTGTTACCATCTGGCCTAGACGCACAGTTCGGGACCCCCTACCCGAGATCCGCCGGTTTTGACAGCGACACCCACCATTTACTAAAAAAGATCAGATCTATATTTAATCTTACCAACAAGAAGAATACACAGACAATGCCAGTGCAGAAGTGTAGCCCATTGCTCTTGTTAGTACATTTTGTCCTGTAACGCTTGTACTTCCAGGGATTGGTAGTTGATTATGTAGCATCAATCTGCATCTTATCTTCATTATCCTCTATCCCTTCCAGTATTGTCATATCTATAATTACTCTCTACAAAATCTAGAGTACATGCAATGCTTATGAAGAAGATTATGTGCTGAAATTCTTGAGTTGTCCTTCCCTTGCCATGGAGAAGGGCATTATAAAGCCGGTGTTAACTGTTAATGTTAGTCAGTCCTTCTAAAGCCTTTATCCTCAACTGCTGTTTAATTTGCTCATACTCCATATCGTTTATTGCTGTTTAGTTTGTTGTTTCTACCAAAATGCATATTCGTAAGAACCGTAAGTTCTAAGTTTTACTTGTAAAACCAAATTCCTTATTCATACCATGCACATTACTTAATACTCCCTATATGTATGCTTGTTTTTGTGGATCTATAATCCAGTGTGTGGTGAAGCAGCCCACGTTTGCACCTTGTCATCTCCTGTTTTATCTTACTGATGTGGCTGCTGATATGAACAACATGTCATGCACATTATCCAAAATAGATACAATGATTTTATTTGCCCTTCATCTATGCTTGTTATGTTGACATGGTAATCCAGTACTGTGGTGAAGCTCCCCGCATTATGAACAATGCCAAATTATGCTATTGATATTTTGAACATACTCTTTATTTTCTAATTTTAAATTGGATAGAATTGACAGAACAGTTATCATCTTTGTTTATACACGTGCAAAACCTGTCATCTCTCTGCTCTGTTTCAGGGTGATATGCCTGATGGCATGCACAAGTCTACTGAAGGCTGTGAGACAAACCCAACATATATTGCATCAAAGAAGGCAAAACATCTTGAAGATAGCAAGACAACCCCAAAGTCTTGTCTTGATGCAGTGTTCAAGTTACTTGAGACTAACAGTCAGACAAGCTCACAGAATTCGTTGTCTGAATCAGTTCGACTTCTTCAGTCCCAAGTTCTAGCAGAAAGGCATTCTGCAACTCAACTTCGACTTGAAGTCCTATCTCTAAGAAAGATTGCGGAGAACACCAATGAGAACCTCATCGCTAAACAGCTACACCTGGAAGCTATGACCGACATGCTAGGCCGGTATCACAGCCTTGCTTAGCAGCTTGCGCAGCAGTTTCCCCGCAAGGCTAACCTTTCTTGAACTGTCTTGGAAGTGGTCTTGGTTCAGTATTATTTTGTTACACTGCAATGGTGCCCAGTTTTTGTAATCTGCTTCTTTGTTGCGCTTTATGATCACTGGTGGTGAACTTTGATGCCCAGTGGATGTAATATAGCTTAAATCCTTTATTGTGTAGTGTAGGTTTATTCTTAGCTACTATGCCGTAATTTCTTTATTGTATAGAGTATGTTTGTTCTTAATTCCTACTAGTTACGCAGCAGCCCGAAATGAACCCCGGCCCATGATTGTGCGAATCAAATCACGGGCTTTTAACAGACCAAAATTGTCTGGGTCCTTCTTTGGCCCAATCAGATATCGACTGCGAGTAGGCCGAATGTAAACCAGGCCGTAGTTAGGCCCAACTATATGACGGGCTTTTAACAGGCCGAAACTAATATAGGGCCGAAATGTTAAACGAGCCCTTAACAGGCCAAAACTAATATCAGGTCGAATTACTAAGTCAGCCTTTAGCAAGTGGGCCCAAAAGCATACTGTCCAGTTGATGGGTTGAATCTGATATGGGCCATAATTTAGCCCAGAACGTGGTAGGCTTTTAACGTGCCGGATCTCATATGGGCCACTATTAGGCCCGGAGCGTGGCAGGCCATAAATGGACCGGATCAAATATGGGCCGGCATTTGGCACAAAACATGGTAGCTAGTTAATGGGCCGACCTACTAGGGTCCTCAAAATCTTGTGGGCCTATAGCTGGGCCGGCCCATTAATGTCGGTGAAATCTTGTGGGCCTTTAGCTGGGCCGACCCATTATAACCCGCAAGAATCTTGTGGGCCTTTACCTGGGCCGGCCCATTATGGCACACAAAAATCTTGTGGGCCTTTACCTGGGCTGGCCCATTATGGCCCGCAAAATCTTGTGGGCCTTTAGCTGGGCTAGCCCATTATGGTCCACAAAATCTCATGGGCCTTTAGCTGGGCCGGCCCATTATGGTCCGCAAAATCTTGTGGGCCTTTAGTTGGGCCGGCCCATTTAAACTTGTTGGGCCATCCCACGTGTCGACATATCATAGGCGCCTACTGTCCAGTGAGTGGATGACATCTGTCCCAACGATGAGCCGACACGTGTTTCCTCTAGCCAATGATGATTTTACACGTGGAAAATCCCCATTGGTCGGGGCTATTAATGGGTTATCGGATCCAAAACCCGACCCGATAGCTTAACGGCGTTCCGTTACGGGTGGATGCCACGTGTCGGTCACCCTTGACGAAAGCACTTCTGTGACGCGCGATTTATCGTCATGGAAGTGGACACTTCCGTGATGATAATTTTGGTAATGTCATGGAACACTTCTACGACAGCACAGGTATGACTATCTTGATTCTGTCATAAATTTGTCATGGATGTACATGCATGACAAAAAAGCGACCTACTGCGACAAACACGTATCATCACAGAAGTGTATTTTTTTGTAGTGATAGCATTAAGATATATTGGCCCCCCTTCAATCCCGTATGCATCAATTTCTATGCTAGGTTGAAGCTTCTGTCACTCTTGCCCCCAATACATAGTCCTATCAACATACAACTAACCCTAGGGTGTGATCCACGCGCGCAATCATATGATGGGCACCAAAGGACAGCAATATAACCACAAGCAAATTAGATCAATCATAGCAATTCATCAACCACCGATAGGATAACGAAAATCTACTCAGACATCATAGGATGGCAACATATCATTGGATAATAATATGAAGCATAAAGCACCATGTTCAAGTAGAGGGTATAGTGGGTTGCGGGAGAGTGGACCGCTGTAGATAGAGGGGGGAAGGTGATGGAGATGTTGGTGAAGATGGCGGAGGTGTTGGTGTCGATCACGGTGATGATGATGGCCCCCGGTGGCACTCCGGTGCCACCGGAAGCAAGGGGGAGAGAGCCCCCCTCCTTCTTCTTCTTCTTCTTCCTTGACCTCCTCCCTAGATGGGAGAAGGGTTTCCCCTCTGGTCCATGGCTTCCATGGCACGGGAGGGGCGAGAGCCCCTCCGAGATTGGATATGTCTCTCTGTCTCTCTCTGTTTCTGCGTTCTCAAATTCTTCCCTTTCACCGTTTCTTATATTCCCGGAGATCCGTAACTCCGATTGGGCTGAAATTTTGACACGATCTCTATCCAGATATTAGCTTTCTTGCGGTGAAAGAAGGGCATCAACCGCCTTACAGGTGGCCCATGATGGTCAGGGGCGCGCCTCGGGCACCGTCTCGCATGGATTTGTCTTCCCAAAAATCATATATATTCCAAAAAAATCTCTGTCATTTTTTGTCCCGTTTGGACTCCGTTTGATATGGATATTCTGCGAAACAAAAAACATGCAACAAATAGGAACTGGCACTAGGCACTGGATCAATATGTTAGTCCCAAAAATAGTATAAAAAGTTGCCAAAAGTATATGAAAGTTGAATAATATTGGCATGGAACAATCAAAAATTATAGATACGACGGAGACGTATCAACCACGATACCACGACAAATCCCTCTGCCTTTGTTTCGAGCTGTTTTTCTGACAGATCTAGATCACCATGACGTCTTGAAGCGCCCCCAAGGACAAATTTTTCGAGAAGGTCATCAACCCCTACCTCGCGGAGGTGCTGAAACACCCTCAAACCATTGAGATGTGTGAGGGGGTGCTGCACATCCGCGATGTTGAGGGACCAAGGAGGACCGGAAGCGTGGAGACAAGACTCGAAGCAATGGAGGAACAAGTTTTCAAGTGCCAGGGGATGGTGGAACACGGACTAAATGCCAACCACATGATGATCATGGAGTTCACCAACAACCACAAGCTGGATGCCAAGAACATTGGGGAGACCATCTTCAAGCTTCACGAGAAAATCGAGCACCTCCAAGCCCAGATCTATGACCTGCAAAACCAAAACTGTGAGTATGAATATAGATTCAAGAGGATGAGTTTGGCTGCAGATTTGAGGATCCCAAAGACTCGATCATCCTTCTATGATGGTGAGCCTATGCCTTGGAAGATGGACGACAAGCCTACATCATCAAAAACTCCATCATCACCACCTCCGAAGAAAGAGACATAAATACATGGGTATGGGCACTCCCCTTGGCAACTGCCAAGCTTGGGGGGGTGCCCTGGTATCGTATCACCATCACACTTCTATCTTTACCATTTTTCTTAGTTCGATCCGTTTGGTTATATCTTGATCTAGTAGAACAAAGTTTAGTATGAGCTAGCTTTGAGTTTTTGTGTTGATCCTTATCTATGTAATCGAGTCCGTGAGCTATATATAATAAAGATTAGTCTTGATTCGAGGGCTTGGTTATCTTGCTATGATCTTGAGGGAATAAAAGGAAAAAGAAAGAATAAAAAGAAATAAAGAGATCATACGATCTTATGGAGAATAATGACTTCACATATAAAGAGTACGATGAATAAAATTTGTTGAGAGTTGACAAACATAGTTTTGGTCATTGATGCAATTAATAGGAACTAATAAAGAAAGATAGGTTTTCACATATAAATATACTATCTTGGACATCTTTTATGATTGTGAGCACTCATTAAAATATGACATGCTAAAAAGTTGATGTTGGACAAGGAAGACAATGTAATGGGTTATGTTTTCTTATATCCGAAATAAATTATATTGTCATGGATCATCCAACATATGGAGCTTTCCTTTCCCCCTCATTATAGCCAAATTATTTGCACCAAGTAGAGATACTACTTGTGCTTCCAAATATCCTTAAACCTAGTTTTGCCATGAGAGTCCACCATATCTACTTATGGATTGAGTAAGATCCTTCAAGTAAGTTGTTATTGTTGCAAGCAATAAAAATTGCTCTCTAAATATGTATGATATATTAGTGTGGAGAAAACAAGCTTTATACGAGCTTGTGATATGGAAGAAATAAAAGCGACAGACTGCATAATAAAGGTCCCTATCACAAGTGGCAATATAAAGTGACGTTCTTTTGCAATAAGATTTTGTGCATCCAACCATAAAAGCACATGACAACCTCTGCTTCCCTCTGCGAAGGGCCTATCTTTTATTTTTGTCTTATACCTTATACAAGAGTCATGGTGATCTTCACCTTTCCTTTTTACACTTTATCCTTTGGCAAGCACTATGTGTTGGAAAGATCCTGATATATATATATATATCCAAATGGATGTGGGTTTTCATAAAGCATTATTGTTGACGTTAACCTTGAGATAAAAGGTTGGGAGGCAAAACTATAAGCCCCTATCTTTCTCTGTGTCTGATTAAAATTTCATACCCATAAGTATTGCGTGAGTGTTAGCAATTGTGAAAGACTAACTGATAGTTGAGTATGTGGACTTGCTAAAAAGCTCTTATATTGACTCTTTCCGATGTTATGATAAATTGCAATTGCTTCAATGACTAAGATTATAGATTGCTAGTTTTTCAATTAAGTTTCTGATCCATACTTTACATTGTGAATAGATTCTTACTTCAGCATAAGAATGATCATGTTGCCCTCATGTCCGTATTTTATTTTATCGACGCCTCTATCTCTAAACATGTGGACATATTTTTCGATATCGGCTTCCGCTTGAGGACAAGCGAGGTCTAAGCTTGGGGAAGTTGATACGTCCATCTTGCATCATGCTTTTATATCGATATTTATTGCATTATGGGCTGTTATTACACATTATGTCACAATACTTATGCCTTTTCTCTTTTATTTTACAAGGTTTACATGAAGAGGGAGAATGTCAGCAGCTGGAATTCTGGGCTGGAAAAGGAGCAAATATTGGAGACCTATTCTGCACAACTCCAAAAGTCCCGAAACTCCACGAAAGTCAGTTTTGGAATATATTAAAAATATTGGGTGAAGAAAGCACTAGAGGGGGGCCACCCACTGTCCATGAGGGTGGAGGGCGCGCCCTACCCCCTGGGCGCGCGCCCCTGCCTCGTGGGCCACCTGGAAGCCCCCAGATGCCCATCTTCTGGTATAAGGTGTATTTTGCCCTGAAAAAAGTCAGAAGGAAGCTTTTGGGATGAAGCGCTCCCGTCTCGAGGCGGAACCAATCTAGGGCTCCGGCGGAGCTGTTCTACCGGGGAAACATCCCTCCGGGAGGGGGAAATCGTCACCATCGTCATCACCATCGATCTTCTCGTCGGGAGGGGGTCAATCTCCATCAACATCTTCACAAACACCATCTCCTCCCAAACCCTAGTTCATCTCTTGTATCCGATCTTTGTCTCAGAACCTCAGATTTGTACCTGTGGGTTGCTAGTAGTGTTGATTACTCCTTGTAGTTGATGCTAGTTGGTTTATTTGGTGGAAGATTATATGTTCAAATCCTTTATGCACATTAATACCCCTCTTATTATGAACATGAATATGATTTGTGAGTAGTTACGTTTATTCCTGAGGACATGGGAGAAGTCTTGTTATAAGTAGTCATGTGAATTTGGTATTCATTTGATATTTTGATGAGATGTATGTTGTCTTTCCTCTAGTGGTGTTATGTGAACGTCGACTACATGAAACTTCACCATTGTTTGGGCCTAGGGGAAGGCATTGGGAAGTAATAAGTAGATGATGGATTGCTAGAGTGACAGAAGCTTAAACCCTAGTTTATGCGTTGCTTCGTAAGGGGCTGATTTGGACCAATATGTTTCATGCTATGGTTAGGTTTACCTTAATTCTTCTTTCGTAGTTGCGGATGCTTGCGAGGGGGGTTAATCACAAGTGGGATGCTTGTCCAAGGAAGGGCACTACCCAAGCACTGGTCCACCCACATAACAAATTATCAAAGTAACAAACACGAATCATATGAGCATGATGAAAACTAGCTTGACAATAATTCCCATGTGTCCTCGGGAGCGCTTCCCTTTATATAAGAGTTTTTCCAGGCTTGTCCTTTGCTACAAAAAGGATTGGCCCACATTGTTGCACCTTGTTTACTTTTGTTACTTGTTACCCGTTATGAATTACCTTATCACAAAACTATTTGCTACCGATAATTTCAGTGCTTGCAGAGAATACCTTACTCAAAACTGCTTGTCATTTCCTTCTGCTCCTCGTTGGGTTCGACACTCTTACTTATCGAAAGGACTACGATAGATCCCCTATACTTGCGGATTATCAAGCGCCTTGATCTATCTCTATATATCTTGATGCCAAATATATAAGCAGCTTCACCGAGGTCTTTCATTGAAAAATTCTTATTCAAGTATAATTTTATGCTATCTAGAAATTTTATATCATTTCCAATCAACAATATGTCATCCACATATAATATTAGAAATGCTACAGAGCTCCCACTCACTTTATTGTAAATACATGCTTCTCCAAAAGTCTGTATAAAACCATATGCTTTGATCACACTATCAAAGCGTATATTCCAACTCTGAGAGGCTTGCACCAGTCCATAAATGGATCGCTGGAGCTTGCACACTTTGTTAGCACCTTTAGGATCAACAAAACCTTCTGGTTGCATCATATACAACTCTTCTTTAAGAAATCCATTAAGGAATGCAGTTTTGACATCTGTTTGCCAAATTTCATAATCATAAAATGCGGCAATTGCTAACATGATTCGGACAGACTTAAGCATCACTACGGGTGAGAAAGTCTCATCATAGTCAATTCCTTGAACTTGTCGAAAACCTTTCGGAACAAGTCGAGCTTTGTAGACAGTAACATTACCGTCAGTGTCAATCTTCTTCTTGAAGATCGATTTATCTTCTATGGCTTGCCGATCATCGGGCAAGTCAACCAAAGTCCACACTTTGTTCTCATACATGGATTCCATCTCAGATTTCCTGGCCTCAAGCCATTTTGCGGAACCTGGGCTCACCGTCGCTTCCTCATAGTTTGTAGGTTCGTCATGGTCTAGTAACATGATTTCCAGAACAGGATTACCGTACCACTCTGGTGCGGAATGTACTCCGGTTGACCTACGAGGTTCGGCAGTAACTTAATCTAAAGTTTCATGATCATCATCATTAACTTCCTCACTAATTTGTGTAGGCATCATTGGAACTAATTTTTGCAATGAACTACTTTCCAATTCGAGAGAAGGTACAACTACCTCATCAAGTTCTACTTTCCTCCCACTCACTTCTTTCGATAGAAACTCCTTCTCTAGAAAGGATCCATTTTTAGCAACAAACATCTTGCCTTCGGATCTGTGATAGAAGGTGTACCCAACAGTTTCCTTTGGGTATCCTATGAAGACACAATTTCTCCAATTTAGGTTCGAACTTATCAGGCTGAAGCTTTTTCACATAAGCATCGCAACCCCAAACTTTAAGAAAGGACAGCTTAGGTTTCTTGCCAAACCACAGTTCGTATGGTGTCGTCTCAACGGATTTAGATGGTGCCCTATTTAACGTGAATGCAGCTTTCTCTAAAGCATAACCCCAAAACGATAGTGGTAAATCGGTAAGAGACATCATAGATCGCACCATATCTAATAAAGTACGGTTATGATGTTCGGACACACCATTACGCTATGGTGTTCCAGGTGGCGTGAGTTGCGAAACTATTCCACATTGTTTCAAATGAAGACCAAACTCGTAACTCAAATATTCACCTCCATGATCAGATCTTATAAACTTTATTTTCTTGTTATGATGATTTTCCACTTCACTCTGAAATTCTTTGAACTTTTAAAATGTTGCAGACTTATGTTTCATTAAGTAGATATACCCATATCTGCTCAAATCATCTGTGAAGATCAGAAAACAATGATACCCGCAGCGAGCCTCAACACTCATCGGACCACATACATCAGTATGTATTATTTCCAATAAGTCAGTGCCTCGCTCCATTGTTCTGAAGAACGGACTCTTATTCATCTTGCCCATGAGGCATCGTTCGCAAGCATCAAGTGATTCCAAAAGCCCACTAGCATGGAGTTTCTTCATGCGCTTTACACCAATATGACCTAAACGACAGTGCCACAAATATGTTGCGCTATCATTATTAACTTTGCATCTTTTGGCTTCAATATTATGAATATGTGTATCACTACGATCGAGATACAACAAAAATAGACCACTCACCAAGGGTGCATGACCATAAAAGATATTACTCATATAAATAGAACAACCATTATTCTCTCACTTAAATGAATAACCGTATCACATCAAACTAGGTCTAGATATAATGTTCATGTTCAACGCTGGCACCAAATAACAGTTATTCAGGTCTAGAACTAATCCCGAAGGTAGATGTAGAGGTAGCGTGCCGACAGCGATCACATCGACCTTGGAACCATTTTCGACGCGCATCGTCACCTTGTCCTTAGCCAATCTTCGTTTAATCTGTAGCCCTGTTTCGAGTTGCAAATAAGAGCAACATAACCAGTATCAAATACCCATGCGCTACTACGAGCATTAGTAAGGTACTCCCTGCATAAACTAATATAAGAGCGTTTAGATTACTATTTTAATGATATAAATGCTCTTATATTAGTTTACAGAGGGAGTACACATCAATAACATGTATATCAAATATACCTTTCACTTTGCCATCCTTCTTATCCACCAAATACTTGAGGCAGTTCCGCTTCCAGTGACCAGCCCCTTTGCAGTAGAAGCAGTCAGTTTCAGGCTTAGGTCCAGACTTGGGCTTCTTCCCTGGAGTAGCAACTTGCTTGCTATTCTTCTTGAAGTTCCCTTTCTTCCCTTTGCCCTTTTTTTCTTGAAACTAGTGGTCTTGCTAACCATCAACACTTGATGCTCCTTGTTGATTTCTACCTCCACAGCCTTAAGCATTGCGAAGAGCTCCAGAATTGTCTTCTCCATCCCTTGCATATTATAGTTCATCACAAAGCCTTTATAGCTTGGTGGCAGTGATTGAAGAACTCTGTCAATAACACTATCATCTGGAAGATTAACTCCCAGCTGAGTTAAGTTGTTATGGTACCCAGACATTCTGAGTATGTGTTCACTGACAGAACTGTTCTCCTCCATCTTGCAGCTATAGAACTCTTTGGAGACTTCATATCTCTCAACTCGGGCATTTGCTTGAAATATTAACTTCAACTCTTCGAACATCTCATATGCTCCATGACGTTCAAAACGTGTTTGAAGTCCCGATTCTAAGCCGTAAAGCATGGCACACTGAACTATCGAGTAGTCATCATCTTTAGCTTGCCAAACATTCATAACGTCTGGAGTTGCTCCTGTAGTAAGCCTTGCACCTAGTGGTGCTTCCAGGGCGTAATTCTTCTGTGCAGCAATGAGGATAATCCTCAAGCTATGGACCTAGTCCGTGTAGTTGCTACCATCATCTTCCAACTTAGCTTTCTCTAGGAACGCATTAAAATTCAAGGGAACGGTAGCACGGGCCATTGATCTACAACAACATAGATATGCAAAAACTATCAGGAGTAAGTTCATGATAAATTAAAGTTCAATTTATCATATTACTTAAGAACTCCCACTTAGATAGACATCCCTCTAGTCATCTAAATGATCACGTGATCCATATCAACTAAACCATGTCCGATCATCATGTGAGATGGAGTAGTTTTCAATGGTGAACATCTCTATGTTGATCATATCTACTATATGATTCACGTTCGACCTTTCGGTCTCGGTGTTCCGAGGCCATATCTGTATATGCTAGGCTCGTCTAGTTTAACCTGAGTATTCTACACGTGCAAAACTGTCTTACACCCATTGTATTTGAACGTAGAGCTTATCACACCCAATCATCATGTGGTGTCTCGGCATGACGAACTGTAGCAATGGTGCATACTCGGGGAGAGCACTTATACCTTGAAATTTAGTGAGGGATCATCTTATAATGCTACCACCATACTAAGCAAAATAAGATGCATAAAAGATAAACATCACATGCAATCAAAATATGTGACATGATATGGCCATCATCATCTTGTGCCTTTGATCTCCATCTCCAAAGCATCGTCATGATCTCCATCGTCGCCGGCTTAACACCTTGATCTTCATCGTAGCATTGTTGTTGTCCCTCCAACTATTGCTTCTACAACTATCGCTATCGCATAGTGATAAAGTAAAGCAATTACATGGTGATTGCATTACATACAATAAAGCAACAACCATAAGGCTCCTGCCAGTTGCCGATAACTTTTACAAAACATGGACATCTCATACAATAACTTATATCACATCATGTCTTGACCATATCATATCACAACAAGCCCTGCAAAACAAGTTAGACGTCCTGTACTTTGTTGTTGCAAGTTTGACGTGGCTGCTACGGGCTTCTAGCAAGAACCGTTCTTACCTACGCATCAAAACCACAACGATTTTTTGTCAAGTGTGCTGTTTTAACCTTCAACAAGGACCGACCATAGTCAAATTCGATTCAACTAAAGTTGCAGAAACAGACACTCTCCAACCACCTTTATGCAAAAGAAGTTGCATGTTTGTCGGTGGAACCGGTCTCATGAAGGTGGTCATGTAAGGCTGGTCCGAGCCGCTTCATCCAACAATATCGCCGAATCAAAATAAGACGTTGCTGGTAACCAGTATGACTATTATCGCCCACAACTCTTTGTGTTCTACTCGTACATATCATCTACGCATAGACCTGGCTCTGATACCACTGTTGGGGAACGTAGCATGCAATTTCAAAAAAATCCAACAATCACGCAAGATCTATCTAGGAGATGCGTAGCAACGAAAGGGGGAGAGTGTGTCCATGTACCCTCATAGACCGAAAGCGGAAGCATTAAGTTAACGCGGTTGATGTAGTCGAACGTCTTCGCGATCCAACCGATCTAGTACCGAATGTACGACACCTCCGAGTTCAGCACACGTTCAGCTCGATGGCATCCCTCGAACTCTTGATCCAGCAGAGGGTTGAGGAAGAGTTTCGTCAGCACGACGGCGTGGTGACGGTGATGGTGATGTGATCCGCGTAGGGCTTTGCCTAAGCACTACGACGCTATGACCGAAGGAGTAAACTATGGAGGGGGCACCGCAGACAGCTAAGAGAATAAATGTTGTTCTTTGGGGTGCCCCTGCCCCCATATATAAAGGAGGAGAGGAGGAGGCCGGCCACCAGGGGCGCGCCACGGAGAGAGGAGGAGGAGTCCTAGTAGGATCTGCCCCCCCTTTTTCCTTCTCATGGAGGGGGAAAGAGGGAAGGGAGAGGGAAGAGAAGAAGGAAAGGGGGCGCGCCCCCTCCCCTAGTCCAATTCAAACTCCCTATGGGAGGGAGGGTGCAGTCACCCCTTGTGGGATGCCTCCCCTCTCCCCTATGGCCCATGTAGGCCCATTACTTTCCTCGGGGGGTTCCAGTAACCCCTCGGTACTATGATAAATATCCGAAACATCCCAAAACCATTCGGGTGTCAAAAAACTATCGTCCAATATATCAATATTTACCTCTCGACTATTTTGAGACTCCTCGTCATGTCTGTGATCTCATACAGGACTCCAAACAACCTTGGGTCACCAAAACACATAACTCATAATACAAATCGTCATCGAATGTTAAGCGTGCGTACCCTACGAGTTCAAGAAATATGTAGACATGACCGAGACATATCTCTGATCAATAACCAATATCGGAACCTGGATGCTCATATTGGTTCCTACATATTCTATGGACATCTTTATCGGTCAAACCACAATGACAACATACGTCATTCCCTTTGTCATCGGTATGTTATTTGCCCGAGATTCGATCATCGGTATCCTCATACCTAGTTCAATATCGTTATCGGCAAGTCTCTTTACTCGGTCCATAATGCATCATCCCATAACTAACTCATTAGTCACATTGCTTGCAAGGCTTATAGTGATGTGCATTACCGAGAGGGCCCAGAGATACCTCTCCGATACTCGGAGTGACAAATCCTAATCTTGATCTATGCCAACCCAACAAACACCTTCGGAGACACCTGTAGAGCATCTTTATGATCACCTAGTTATGTTGTGACGTTTGATAGCACACAAGGTGTTCCTCCGGTATTTGGGAGTTGCATAATCTCATAGTCAGAGGAATATGTATAAGTCATGAAGAAAGCAATAGAAATAAAACTTAATGATCATTATGGTAAGCTAACGGATGGGTATTGTCCATCACATCATTCTCCTAATGATGTGATCCCGTTCATCAAATGACAACACATGTCTATGGTCAGGAAATTTAACCATCTTTGACTAACGAGCTAGTCTAGTAGAGGCATACTAGGGACACTTTGTTTTGTCTATGTATTCACACATGTATCAAGTTTCCGGTTAATACAATTCTATCATGAATAATAAACATTTATCATGATATAAGTAAATATAAATAAGAACTTTATTATTGCCTCTAGGGCATATTTCCTTCATGTATGAGTTATGTGATTTGGTGACCAAATGTTGTTCCGAGTCCCGGATGAGATCGCGGACATGGCGGGGAGCTTTGGAGTGGTCCGGGGGTAAAGATTAATATATAGGATGATGCTATTTGGTTAATGGAAAGGTTTCTAAGTGTATTGGGTAGTCATCGGATCACCGGAAGGGGTTCCGGGAAGCCCCGGGAGGTTAATGTGCCGTATGGGCCAAGAGGGGGGTACACACCAGCCCACAAGGGGCTGGCGCACCCCTTCTCTTAGCCATCGGCCCTAGGGATGGAAAGGAGGGAGGGCTAGCCCCACTTTCCTTCCCTCCACCTAGGAGAAAGGTAATGGGGCTCCACCTCCTCCTGCCCCCCCCCCCCCCCCGTAGGCATACAAGGAAGGGGGTGTCTGTGTCAAAACCGGCCGATCTCGGGTAGGGGGTCCCGAACTATGTGTATGTGGATCGAAGGTAACAAGGGACAAGTGGTACACAATGTTTACCCAGGTTTGGGCCCTCTTAATGGAGGTAAAACCCTATGTCCAACTTGATTGTTTTTGATGAGTATAGGGGTTACAAGAGTTGATCTACCTCAAGATCATAATGGCTCAACCCTAGATGTCTAGCCTATTTATATACACACCGGAGGGGCCTAAGGTCCTACAAAATCGGTTTGTGGAAGAAGGAAATTACATATCCGGACACCAATCTTGTCATCCACGCATAGGATAGTCCTACCCAGACACGGGAGAAGGTCTTCTACCTTGTATCTTCACGGCCCATTAGTCCGGCCCATATCGAATAGCCCGGACACCCGAGGGCCCGCAATCCAGGAATTCCTCAGTAGCCCCGGAACTGACCTTCAAATGACAATGCAATATCCAGCTTATGTCTTCGGATTTTGCAAGGTTGGTTCTTTGCTATATATTGGGCGGACTATAGTTCGACCCTGGCTTCCTCATTCCGCCTCTATGGCTCCTTCCATGTCGCCTTGATTTCCACGCATTGGGAGAACACGGACGGTCCATATTTTTTTATCAAAAAGAAAATGCCTGGCCACACAGGGAGGACGCCTATATAAAGAGGTCAGATCCCCTAAGTGCCATCCACATCGTGTAGAAAACACCAAGACTAGCCATGAAAAAGCTTCAAAACATGGCCAGCGCCCCAGGCTCTTCTTCGCGCCCCCATGGCCCTCAAGAGGGTGCTTGGTAGAGTTGCTCAGTGTCTCATCTTTAGTTGAGTCGACTCCAGATGCAGGGATATCTTCCCCTCGCGGATATAGTCTCTATACGAGTGGGATTCGCCTCAATTGGCAGCGACGTGCTGGCAGAAAATTTCCCCAACCCCAATATGGGGGAGAGGGTGTGCTTCATTCCGTTCCTTTTGTGGGGCTTAGGATTTCCGATCCATCCCTTTCTCAGGGGTTTATTGGAATTTTACGGCATCCAGCTGCACAACCTCACCCCAGGTTCGATTCTGCACATCTCAGGTTTCGTTGCCCTCTACGAACTGTTCCTGGGCTACGAGGCCCATTTCAAACTATGGAGAAAATTATTCTGCCTCGTCCCCCGCCGTCGGGGAGGTTCTATATTCGAAGTGGGCGGCGCCAAAGTATGGCATATAGCCAGATCAGGCTACCCCATTGGAACTCCCAAAGAGGTATATCCAGAGTGGTCTTTGGAGTGGTTTTATATCGATGATGTCCCACTGCCGGATCCAGTACGGCACGGTCTCCATGTATTTTCCAGCGCTCCTTCGAAGAAATGCCTCAACTGGCGTCCCCGAAGTCCCAAGGAGGAGGACAGTGCGGAATAAAAAGGTTGCTCAGCAAGGTCAGATTATTAGCTCATACCGAGCTATCGATAATCGAAGTCATGGCCATTGCAATAAAAAGATGTATCCAGCCTCTCCAGTCCAGAGTAACTCCTTTATGGTGCTACAACGGGGAAGACGACACATCTCGTTACATACGCCAGGGTCCGGATACCCCGTCCGAACTGGACATGATTTAGGCCGTACTGTACAAGGGTGAAAAAGAAGACTTCCTCCGCTTAAACTGCTGAGAAGGTTATTCCATGTACAACCCCATTGAATGGGTAAGATTTTGATTATCCGTGTTGCTTTTTACTGCTGTCACGACATGCTAATCAAGTTGTTCTTTGTTGTCATAAAACAGTCATGGAGGAAGATGATCGAGGACGTTCACTGTCCTGCCCCACAGCCAGAAGATCACAACCGCGACAAAGACCCTGGCTTCTGCGAGGATTCGGATATATACATAGAGTTTGATGATGGGGTATTTTATCAGGCGAGCCTTGACGGGTCGGAAATGGCTATTACAGCCGACTATCCCCGCCTCTACCCCTTCTCCATTGTAAGTATTCAAAGATCCTTTCTCAAAAAGAAGTCCCTTCTTGCGCCTTTATCCATTATACTAAACCGTACTTCATAGGATCGGCGCTTGGCAGGCCGCACCCCCTCGAGGGCGGCCCCTCCGCAGGGTAACCATTCAAAATGGAAGGAGATCGGGAGCGCCGTAGAGCCCCCACAATATTCAAAGAGGTATGTCTATTTGGTATGTGCCTGGGCATGAGTCCGGATTATTAACGTTCCCTCCTATCTTTGATTTAGGAGGAGCACATGGCAAACAGTGGGAAAATACCCTGCTAGCCGAATGTCGGCCAATCCGGCGTCGGACTCGTCGACTAGGACGAGGGCTGATGCAATGCCAGTTCTGCCCCCTCCTGAGGATTCAGATGATGTATCTATCATGAACTCCGAGGTGGAGAGCGTAATGAATCACCGTCGACTGAAAGAGGCCATGCGTGCTCCAGCCTTTTTTGAGCAGGAATTTACCGCACTCAACTCAGTGGATGCATATATCCAAGCCGCTCGAGACGGACTTGCCGGAGTTACTCAATTGTTCTCAAAGGATATATAGGTAAGAGTTTGTGTAATTTTAATATACATGTGCCAGTAGCCCCCGAGACTTGAAGCAGTGAGGCCAACTGATTTAAGGATCGATATGACCTGCAGGTTCTCAAGGAGAAGAATACCGCACTATCCCAGGAGATGAAAACGAAGCAGTCACAGCTTAATGTCATCACCGCCGAACTTGCGGAAGTGAAAAAGGCCGCAGTAACCACTTCCGAGAAGAAGAAACACGAGGAGGAAAAATACCAAAAATACGAAGAGATAGAGAGCTTAAAGGCTCAGTTATCGGCCGCTCGAAAAGAGAATGAGAAGTTGAAAGGCAGCATGTTTGGTATGAATTTTAAAACCATCAGAGAAACTCACATTATTCCACAATTCGGAATGTCATAACCCTATTGCTACTGGTCTTTTAACTGGTCACCCGGAAAAAGAAGTATCCGGATTTCGAGGCGACATGCTTAAGGAGCTATTTGTGGTGCATGAGCGGGCCCGGAAAGCCATGAAGAATATGGCCAAGGCTTTATGGCCATCTGATACCCCTCCAGAAAGTATGGAGAGTTAGGCGAGTCTGTTCAAAGGTGCCCGGTGCTGCTTTGAGCTATGGAAGACGTCCGCCTGCTGTGAGGGCGCACGAGAAGCCTGGGCGATGGTGAAAACACGCTTTACCAAGTTAGATCTGAATCATATGGCCCGAGTGGCACCGCAGGGACCAGATGGGAAAGAAATTCCGTTGAACTTGGTGTATGACCAAGTAATGATAGCTGCAAAATATTCGCAAGAAGACTATAATTTAGACAGTCTTATAGGTGGAATAGATAAGGAGTAGGCATTTGATTCAATGTATCAATGGACTCTATGATCATCATATATCTTCAGCCGAACATGTGGAAAAATTGCATTGCAGGACTTCGGCTTTAACCTCCAAACCAAGATGGTGGAGTGTTTCCGGATACTATTGTGGAATGTAAGGAACATTCATTATGTTTGGAAACTAGGCAACCCAGTCATTGTGCTCGAACAGACAAAAATTTAGTTCAGTAGATATGTTATATTACATATGTAAGAAACATCTTCCAAGGAGAATAGTTCCGTTAACGGTTCCTTTCCTTGGGTTGGCATGCTTTAATTGTGCGCGCATGGGCTTTGATCTGAATTACGGGGAAACTGTCCCACATTATTTTTTCGAAGAGTTATAGGAATGTAACAATCTATCGTTTGATTGCCGGCCAAATATTCTCATAAGAACGCTAGCTTTCAGCTTCACCCGTCTGAGGTACAGGGCTGGATTACCCGGTTGTAACAATCGCATAGGTGCTCCCTTTACGCCCTAGCCGAACAATCGGGAACGTAGGGCATAAACACAGGAGCGAGGCAACCCAACTTGGCCAAAACTTAATTGTAGAGGTGCATATAATGGCAAAAGGGTGTATATAAACAAAACGACGTGTTTAGTGCAAGCTCTAAGCCTTTGATAATAAGCTTCATCAAAGAAGCCCCCAGTCATAGTGGGGTGTATACATTTAAAATGTGACCCCCTTTAGAGTTCGGATTATCCGAACATATCCTAGGAAATTTATAAAAACGAGAGAAAAAAATGAAGAGGAGAAAAAAGGGACGGGAAATAAAACACACGGTAGAACTTATGCGTGGAATCTTCGGAGCCGAGCAGTGTGATACGTCTCTGTCGTATCTATAATTTTTGATTGTTTCATGCCAATATTATACAACTTTCATATATTTTTGGCAACTTTTTATACTATTTTTGCGGACTAACATATTGATCCAGTGCCCAATGCCAGTTCCTGTTTATTGCATGTTTTTTGTTTCGCAGTAAATCCATATCAAACGGAGTCCAAACAGGATAAAAGCTGACGGAGATTTTTTTGGAATATATGTGATTTTTGGGAAGAAAAATCAACGCAAGACGATGCCCGAGGGGGCCACGGGACAGGCGTGCCCTGGGCCCTCATGGCCACCCTGTAAGGCAGTTGATGCCCTTCCTTTGCTTCAAGAAAGCCAATATCCGGATAGAGATTGTGCTAAAATTTCAGCCCAATCGGAGTTACGGATCTCCGGGAATTTAAGAAACGGTGAAAGGGCAAAATCAGGGAACGCAGAAACAGAGAGAGACAAAGAGACATATCCAATCTCGGAGGGGCTCTCGCCCTTCTGCCGCCATGGAGTCCATGGACCAGAGGGGAAACCCTTCTCCCGGCTAGGGTGAAGGCCAAGGAAGAACAAGAAGAAGGGGGGCTCTCTCCCCCTCTCTCCCGGTGGTGCCGGAACGCCGCCGGGGCCATCATCGTGTGACGGCGATCTACACCAACACCTCCGTCATCTTCAACAACATCTCCATCACCTTCCCCCATCTATCTACAGTGGTCCACTCTCCCGCAACCCGCTGTACCCTCTACTTGAACATGGTGCTTTATGCTTCATATTATTATCCAATGATGTGTTGCCATCCTATGATGTCTGAGTAGATTTTCATTGTCCTATCGGTGGTTGATGAATTGCTATGATTGATTTAATTTGCTTGTGGTCATGTTGTTGTCCTTTGGTCCCCATCATATGAGCGCGCGCGTGGATCACACCATAGGGTTAGTTGTATGTTGATAGGACTATGTATTGGAGGGCAAGAGTGACAGAAGCTTCAACCTAGCATAGAAATTGATGCATACGGGATTGAAGGGGGACCAATATATCTTAATGCTATGGTTTGGTTTTACCTTAATGAACATTAGTAGTTGCGGATGCTTTCTAATAGTTCCAATCATAAGTGCATAGGATTCCAAGTCAGGGATGACATGCTAGCAGTGGCCTCTCCCACATAAAACTTGCTATCGGTCTAGTAAAGTAGTCAGTTGCCTAGGGACAATTTCGCAACTCCTACCACCACTTTTCCACACTCTCTATACTAAATTTATTGCTTCTTTATCTAAACAGCCCCTACTTTTTATTTACGTGCTCTTTGTTATCTTGGAAACCTATCCAAAAACACCTACAAAGTATTTCTAGTTTCATACTTGTTCTAGGTAAAGTGAACGTTAAGCGTGCGTAGAGTTGTATTGGTGGTCGATAGAACTTGAGGGAATATTTGTTCTACCTTTAGCTCCTTGTTGGGTTCGACACTCTTACTTATCGAAAGAGGCTACAATTAATCCCCTATACTTGTGGGTTATCACAGTGTTCCATGGATTCAGCTCGAGGCGATTATCCGATGCATTATGAAGGCTATAGTCTCCTCATGTGAGAACTTCATCTATAATGAAGGGGCCCTCCCATTTTGGTTTGAGCTTGTCCTTCTTCTCCGGGAGGCGTAAGACGAGTTCGCCGACATTATAAGTCTTGGCCCGCACTTGTTTGCTTTGGTATCTCCCAGCCTGTTGTTGATAAAATGCGGAACAGGCTCGTGCAATATCACGCTCCTCCTCAAGGCCGTCTAGGTCGTCCTGCCGATCGAGCTCAGCTTATCTCTCTTCATACATGCGCACTCGAGGTGAGTCACGAATAATATCGCAGGGCAAGACAACCTCTGCGTCGTAAACCATGAAAAAAGGTGTGTATCCGGTCGTGCGATTAGGCGTAGTCCACAGTCCCCAGAGCACGGAATCGAGTTCCTCAACCTAGTGCTTATCTGACTCCCGTAGGGATCGCACCAGTCTGGGTTTGATGCCGCTCATTATCAGGCCATTAGCCCGCTCGACCTGACTATTTGTTTGAGGGTGGTATACAGATGCATAATCGAGCTTAATGCCCAAGTTAGTGAACCAATTTTTCACCTCATCGGCTATGAAATTGGAGCCATTATCAGTGATGATGCTGTGCGGGACACAATAACGGTGTACCACGCCGGATATAAAGTCGATCACTGGCCCTGCTTCAGCCGTTTTTACTGGTTTGGCCTTTATCCACTTAGTGAATTGATCTACCATAACCAGTAAATATTTCTTCTTGTGGCTTCCCCCTTTAAGGGGTCCGACCATATCTAGCCCCCAGACCACAAAAGTCCAAGTGATGGGGATTGTTCTTAAGGCAGTGGGCGGCATATGACTTTGATTGGCGAAAAGCTGACATCCCACACAGCATTGCACAAGGGCTTGTGCGTCTGCTCAGGCTGTTGGCCAAAATAAACCTGTATGGAAGGCCTTGCTTATGAGGGCCCGAGCCGCGGCGTGATGGCCTCCTAGACCAGTGTGTATTTTAGCCAGGACTTGGCGTCCCTCCTCTTCGGAGATGCACCTTTGAAGGACTCCAGTGGTACTTTTCTTGTATAGTGCACCTTCGTAAACTTTATAGGCTTTAGAGCGTCGAACTATGCGATGGGCCTCATTTTGATCATCAGGAAGTTCCGGCCTATTAAGGTAGGCCAGGAAGGGTTCGGTCCATGGAGCAATAAAGGCCATGATTACATGGGCGGAGGGTGTTATTCTGGTGCCCCAGCCCCCGATATCTGAATTGTATTCAGCTGCTGAGGGTATGATCGGTTCTGGGCTAGTATTTCCGCTCTCGTCCTACCATACCACGGATGGCTTAAGGAGTCTTTCCACAAAGGTGTTAGGCGGGACGGGATCACGTTTAGTGCCCATTCGAGTGAGGATGTCTGCTGCCTGATTACTGTCCTGAGCAACATGATGGAACTCGAGCCCCTCGAACCGAGCCGATATTTTGAGGATGGCGTTTTGGTATGCCGCCATTTTTGGATGTTTTGCATCGAATTCTACATTTATTTGGGATATTTCGAGTTTTGAATCCCCACGCACCTCTAGGCGTTGTATGCCCATGGATACATCCATTCGGAGACCAAGTAGATGTGCCTTGTATTTGGCTGCATTGTTGGAGTCTATACATGATTTGTAACATGTAGCGGACTGTGTCTCCCGTAGGGGATGTCAAGGTGACACCAACCCCTAGTATGGCTAACATTTTAGAGCCGTCAGAGTACATGACCCAGTTGGACTATGTGATGTATTCTTTAGGGAGCTCGGCTTCTGTCCACTCAGCGACAAAGTTGGCCAGTACCTGAGATTTAATAGCTCGGTGTGGCTTGTATGTTATTTCAAATGGTAGGGGCTTGATGGCATTTGGCTATGCGGCCGGTGGCATCCCGGTTATTTATGATGTCATTGAGTGGTACTTCGGATGCCACCGTGATCGAACACTCTTGGAAGTAGTGTCACAGCTCTTGGGATGCCATAAAGACCGCATAAGCTATCTTCTAATAGTGAGGGTATCGAGATTTGCATGGTGTAAGGACCGCCGATACATAGTATACTGGTTTCTGGATGGGGAATTTGTGTCCCTCTTCCTCTCGCTCGACGACGAGCACAACGCTCACAACTTGGTGAGTCGCGGATATGTAGAGCAACATAGGCTCGCCAACACCTGGGGTGGCTAGGATTGGGTTACTTGCTAACAATGTTTTTATTTCTTCCAATTCGGCTGTAGCCGCATCCGTCCATTCGAAGTGATCGGTGAGTCGGAGTAGTCGATAGAGTGGTAATGCCTTTTCTCCTAATCTGGAGATGAAGCGGCTTAAGGATGCCACGCACCCAGCTAGTTTTTGGACCTGCTTTAAATCTGTAGGCATTGCCAATTGTGACAGGGCTCGGATTTTGGCTGGGTTCGCTTCGATTCCTCTATTGGAAACAATGAACCCGAGCAATTTCCCAGCTGGAACGCCGAAAACACATTTTTCCGGATTGAGCCGTATGTCATATGTTCGGAGGTTGTCAAATGTGAGGCGTAGATCGTCCACCAATGATTCGACGTGTTTAGTCTTGATGACCACGTCATCCACATATGCCTCCACTGTCTTGCCGATTTATTTTTCCAAACATGTTTGGATCATGCGTTGGTAAGTGGCACCATCATTTTTGAGCCCGAAGGGCATAGTGTTGAAGCAAAAAGGCCCATACGGGGTAATAAATGTTGTTGCAGCCTGGTCAGACTCCTTTATCTTAATCTGATGGTCCGGAGTAGGCATCGAGGAAACACAATGAGTCGTGTCCCGCGATTGCGTCAATAATTTGGTCAATGCGAGGCAGTGGGAAGGGGTCCTTAGGACAATCCTTATTGAGGTCTTTGAAATCGACACAAAGTCACCAGGATTTATCCTTCTTCGGCACCATGACCAGGTTGGCTAGCCAGTCTGTGTGGTTGATTTCTCTAATGAACCCGGTCTCGAGTAGTTTGGCTAGCTCCTCTCTCATAGCTTGTCGTCTGGGTTCGGAAAATCGCCGCAGCGTTTGCTTGGCTGGTTTGAACCCCTTTATTATATTGAGGCTATGTTCGGCCAATCTGCGTGGGATCTCGGGCATGTCCAAAGGGTGCCAGGAAAGCTGTCCCAATTTTCGCGCAGGAACGCTCGTAGGGCGGCGTCGACCGCCGAATCCAGCTGTGCTCCAATGGATGCTGTTTTGTTCGGATTCGTCGGGTGCACTTGGAATTTGACTATTTCATCTGCTCGTTTGAAGTAGGTGGATTTGGGCCTCTTATCGAGGATCACATCGTCTTTTTCCATTATGGAACGCAGGGTGGTTAGTTCTTCGACCGCGAGGGTCGCGGATAGTGCCTTGAGGGCCAAGGATGCAGTTTTGTTTTCAGCACAGAGTGCTATATCGGGACCATTGGTGATAGTGATCACTCCGTTGGGCCCTGGAATTTTAAGCTTCATGTACCATAATGGGGTATGGCTTGGAAGCGTGCGAAGGCGTCCCATCCCAAGAGAGTGTGATATCCGCTATTGAAAGGGGCCACGTGGAAGAGCAACTCTTCGGACCTGTAATTCTCACGCATGCTGAATACTACATCAAGTTTAATTTTCCCCGAGCATCGTGCTTCTCAATTGGGGATGATGCCTCGAAAGGTGGTACTGCTTTGCTCGATGCAGTTCTTGTCCATTTGCATTTTGTCGAGCGTGTCTTCATAGATGAGGTCAAGTCCGTTGCCGCCATCCATGAGCACTTTGGTGAGTTGAAAGCCATCCACAATTGGGTTTAAGGCCAAGGCGGCTGGTGCTCGGATTGATCGGGCCCTTGGTTCGTCATCTGCGGTGAAGGTTATGGCCGTGTCGTTCCAAGGGTTCATTGCAGTTACTTGGTTGATTTCGGCGAGGTCGCGGAGCGCCCTTTTGCGCCGATTATTTGAAGAGAAGGTCTCAAAGTCCGTAAAGACGTTGAGATCATCATCCTCCGAAGAATGCATCTCTGGAGTAGTACTGGTGAGGATAGCCTCACCGCTCTTAGCCACTTGCCGGAGTACCCAACATGCCCAAAGGTTGTGTGTTGGTTCGGTGCTTGACGTCGTATGTATCCGGTAGGGCTTGTCGAGTAGTTCGTCAAGGACGGTTCTGTATCCCGTGAAGGTTTGTTTTTCTTGTCAATGGGCTTGTGATCGGATGCCTCGTAAGGGTGCATCCGTTTTGCCCGTACGGTGGGCTGCTTAAAGGCAAGGGGTTCCCACCGGGCTGTCTGGGCCTTCCATGCGCTTTCCATCGTGCAATACTTCTGTACTATGTGTGCCAATTCTATAAAGTGTTGTATGCGGTGGCGGTTGAGGGCATTGAGAATTCCCACATCTGTACAGTTACGACAAAAAAACCACAACCGCGTCGTCGTCACAACAATCTTTTATCTTGTTTTTAACAAGGAGGAATCTGGCCCAAAAGTGATGGACCGTTTCCCGAGGTTGCTGTCGTACATACATTAGGTCACATATGTCTGGAGGGCCTGAATTACTTGGAGAATATTGATTGTGGTGGGTGGGTGGGCTAAAACCCGAATCCTGACCCAAGATTGATCCGGAGCTTGAAGAATCTCCGAGGTCACCAGTTCAGGACTAGGAAGGTCCAGGTGACTTCAGGGCTCAATGCTTGATCCTAAGTTCAGAGGACATGAAGTCTCCTCCTGATGATGGGTGTACGGCTCGAAGGGCTCAGAAATCTGAACATGGCTACATTTTAACTTAGGGGAAGAAGCATTCTCGGCTCATTCCTCAACGACTGCTACCAGATGGGTGATCAGTGGGGACTTGATTTCCCTCTGATCGGGTTTAAGCCCGATCCAATCATAGTCTGTTGCAAGCCCTAGGGCGGCGATGCAATCTAGAAGCTTGTTCAAGGACGAGATATCTGCCGGATCCATCTTTTCAGAGTGTTCAAGGCCGATGCGGAGATGATGTTTGGCGATTTTGGGGTCCGTCGTTGGCTTAATGACCGAGCGAGCGCCCATGGTAAAATCGCCGAGCTAGAGGACCTGTCCTGAAGTTAGGGCCCTTCCAAAAGTGATATCATCATTGATGACAAGGCGAGCCATCGATCCTTCCATCGACAAAACAATGGAACTCTCAATGAAAGCACCAATGTCGGTGTCAAAACCGGCCGATCTCGGGTAGGGGGTCCAGAACTATGTGTCTGAGGATTGAAGGTAACAAGGGACAAGTGGGACACAATGTTTACCCAGGTTCAGGCCCTCTTAATGGAGGTAAAACCCTACGTCTTGCTTGATTGTATTTGATGAGTATAGGGGTTACAAGAGTTGATCTACCTCGAGATCGTAATGGCTAAACCCTAGATGTCTAGCCTACGAGAATTCTGATAGCCTCTACGGACTAAACCTTCCAGTTTATATACACACAGAGGGGCCTAGGGTCGTACAGAGTCGGTTCGTGGAAGAAGGAAATTACATATCCGGACACCAATCTTGTCATCCACACATAGGAGAGTCCTACCCGGACACAGGAGAAGGTCTTCTACCTTGTATCTTCATGGACCATTAGTCCGGACCATATCGAATAGCCCAGACACCCGGGGACCCCCCAATCTAGGACTCTCTCAGGGGCGCTTGACGGCAGGAGCCCAAGGATGGCGGTCGACCACCCTTGGGGAGCCTCATGGCTGCCTCCCCTCCCCCCACCGATATATATGAGGGAGGGGGCGCCACACAACACCACAACAATCTCTTAGCCGTGTGCGGCGCCCCTCTCCACAGTTTAGACCTCCGTCCAATTTTTCCGAAGTGCACAGCGAAGCCCTGCGGGAAGAAGTTCACCTCCACCGTCACCATGCCATTGTACTACCGGAACTCATCTACTACTTCGCCCGTCTTGCTGGATCAACAAGGCAAGGACGTCATTGAGTTGAACGTGTGCTGAACACGGAGGGGTCGTACGTTTGGTACTTGATCAGTTGGATCGCGAAGGTGTTCGACTACATCAACCGTGTTGTTAAACGCTTCTGCTAAACGGTCTATGAGGGTACGTAGACATACTCTCCCCTCTCGTTGCTATGCATTTCCATGGATAGATCTTGCGTGTGTGTAGATTTTTATTGTTATCCATGCAGCGTTACCCAACACGTCGGGCAAGGACCCTCGGCGTTACCAGAGAACTTTGACGCAATAATTTTGGATGGTCCCCTCTCATTATCTGGCCTGGATGTAGATCCCACTCCCACCTCTGAAGCTACATCAGCCTTAGAGTCGACCCCGGCGCAGGATCTAGCTAGGATCACCTGAAAACACCTCAAGCAATATGCTGGGCAGACGTCGAGTCAGCCCCGCCTATAACCAAGCAATAAATTCCCAAGAGTTATCCCACTTAAATGAAATGCTTGGCCATATCTAGAGCATGTCTATATTGGATGGCAAGACTTCAGTTTATGATTAGATCCGACTTAAGGCCGACGATCGAACTATAGGTGCAGAAGTTAAGGCTTTCTTAAGTGTTTCAAAGGCTTTTACGCAATCATCGTAAAAAAATAGAACATCCTTTTGTAAAAGATTTGTAAGAGGCCTAGAAATTTTAGAGAAGTCTTTAATAAACCTCCTATAGAAACCAACATGACCAAGGAAACTAAGAATACCTTTAATATCCTTAGGGCATAGCATATTCTCAGTTGCATCAACTTTACCTTTACCACTGATGCGGCTTGAAGCTACGTCGGTATTTCCCCAAAGAGGAAGGGATGATGCAGCATAGCAGCGGTAGGTATTTCCCTTAGATATGAAACCAAGGTTATCGAACCAGTAGGAGAACCAAGCAACACAACGTAAACAGCCCCTGAACACAAATAACAAATACTCGCAACCCAACGTGTAAAAGGGGTTGTCAATCCCTTTCGGGTAGCGGCGCCTCAAGATAGGCAAACGGGCGTGAATTAAATTGTAGTAGATTGATAGGTCGAACGCCAAATAAAATAAATAAGAATAAATTACAGCAAGCTATTTTTGTAATTTTGGTTTAATATATTACAGTTGAGTAGTTGTGAATTTGAGAGATACTTGTGTTAAAGTTTGTGATTCCCGTAGCATGCACGTATGGCGAACCGTTATGTGATGAATTTGGAGCATGATTTATTTATTGATTGTCTTCCTAATGAGTGGTGGTCGGGGACGAGTGATGGTCTTTTCCTGCCAATCTATCCCCCTAGGAGCATGCGCGTAGTACTTTGTTTTGATAACTAATAGATTTTTGCAATAAGTATGTGAGTTCTTTATGACTAATGTTGAGTCCATGGATTATACGCACTCTCACCCTTCCACCATTGCTAGCCTCTCTAGTACCGCGCAACTTTCACCGGTACCATAAACCCACCATTTACCTTCCTCAAAACAGCCACCATACCTACCTATTATGGCATTTCCATAGCCATTTCGAGATATATTGCCATGCAACTTTCCACCGTTCCGTTTATTATGACATGCTTCACCATTTTCATATTGCTTTGCATGATCATGTAGTTGACATCGTATTTGTGGCAAAGCCACCATTCATAATTATTTCATACATGTCACTCATGAGTCATTGCACATCCCGGTACACCGCCGGAGGCATTCATATAGAGTCATATTTTGTTCTAAGAATCGAGTTGAAATTCTTGAGTTGTAAGTAAATAAAAGTGTGATGATCATCATTATTAGAGCATTGTCCCAGTGAAGAAAGGATGATGGAGACTATGATTCCCCCACAAGTTGGGATGAGACTCCGGACGAAAATAAATAAATAAAAGAGGCCAAAGAAGCCCAAAAAAAGAAAAAAAAGAGGCCATAAAAAAAGAGAAAGGCCCAAATAAAAAATAAAAAAATGAGAGAAAAAGAGAGAAGGGGCAATGCTACTATCCTTTTACCACACTTGTGCTTCAAAGTAGCACCATGATCTTCATGATAGAGAGTCTCCTATGTTGTCACTTTCATATACTAGTGGGAATCTTTCATTATAGAACTTGGCTTGTATATTCCAATGATGGGCTTCCTCAAAATGCCCTAGGTCTTAGTGAGCAAGCGAGTTGGATGCACACCCACTTAGTTTATTTTTGAGCTTTCATATACTTATAGCTCTAGTGCATCCATTGCATGGCAATCCCTACTCACTCACATTGATATCTATTGATGGGCATCTCCATAGCCCGTTGATACGCCTAGCTGATGTGAGACCATCTTCTCCTTTTTTGTCTTCTCCACAACCACCATTCTATTCCACCTATAGTGCTATGTCCATGGCTCACGCTCATGTATTGCGTGAAGATTGAAAAAGTTTGAGAACATCAAAAGTATGAAACAATTGCTTGGCTTGTCATCGGGGTTGTGCATGATTTAAATATCTTGTGTGATGAAGATAGAGCACAGCCAGACTATATGATTTTGTAGGGATAGCTTTCTTTGGCCATGTTATTTTGAGAAGACATGATTACTTTGTTAGTATGCTTGAAGTATTATTATTTGTATGTCAATATTAAGCTTTTGTCTTGAATCTTTCAGATCTGAATATTCTTGCCACAATAAAGAAAATTACATGGATAAATATGTCAGGTAGCATTCCACATCAAAAATTCTGTTTTTATCATTTACCTACTCGAGGACGAGCTGGAATTAAGCTTGGGGATGCTTCATACGTCTCCAACGTATCTATAATTTCGGATTGTTCCATGCTATTATATTATCGACCTTGGGTGTTTTATATGCATTTATATGCTATTGTATATGATTTTCGGGACTAACCTATTAACCTAGAGCCCAGTGCCAGTTTTTGTTTTTTCCTTGTTTTTGAGTTTTATAGAAAAGGAATACCAAACGGAGTCCAATTGACGTGCCAATTTTTGATGATTTTTTATGGACCAAAAGATGGCCCCGGAGTAAATAGTTGGGCCAGAAGAGTCCCGAGCCGTCCATGAGATAGGAGGGCGAGCCCAGGGGGTAGGGAGCGCCCTCCACCCTCGTGGACGACTCGGAGACCCCCCTCACTTGTTCCCGACGCCAAAAATTCTTATAAATACTGAAACCTCCAGAAAATAACTGAAAGCACAAGTGCTCCCTAGGTGGTTTTGATAATTGATGACAACATATCTCTTGTTGGACTAACATTTCTATCTAGCATGTTTCAGGTAAGTTCAACAATGGAGTGGCATGGACTAAAGGTTGTGGGAACTCCTTCAAGATGCTAAGGACAAAGGATTGGCTAAAGCTTCAAGCTCAAGACTCTTCATTTTACGTTTTAGTGATCCAAGATCACATTGAGTCCATAGGAAAAGCCAATACTATCAAGGAGGGATGAGGTGTTGCTTAATGATCCTCTTGCTTCATGTGCTTAATGATATGCTCCAAAATCCTCAGCTACTTTCCCACTTCCACATATGACCTAAACCCTAAGCCAAACTCGGTCCTACCGATTCTTCCTATCCGGCGCCACCGAGTTTCACTTGTCATAAGCCACTGCCAAACCCTAATCATTTCGGTCTCACCGATGGGATCTCGGTCTCACCGAGATGGGCTTGCAAACTCTCTGTTACCCATTGCAATATTCTCGGTCCCACCGAGATATGCAATCGGTTCCACCGAGTTTGCTTGGCCAAATCTCAGTTTCACTTATTACCCAAATCGGTCCCACCGAGTTTGAGTAATCGGTCAAACCGAGTTTTGGATTTACCCTAACCCTAGCACATCGGTCCCACCGAGTTGATCCAGTCGGTCCCACCGAAATCTCTAACGGTCACTAGGTTTACATTTTCGGTCCGACCGAGTTTATTGATTCGGTCCCACCGAGATTGGAAAACTGTGTAACGGTTGGATTTTGTGTGGAGGCTATATATACCCCTCCACCTCCTTCTCATTCGATGAGAGAGCCATCAGAACACACACACCATTCCAACTCATATGTTCTGAGAAAGAACCACCTACTCATGTGTTGAGACCAAGACATTCCATTCCTACCATATGAATCTTGATCTCTAGCCTTCCCAAGTTGCTTTCCACTCAAACCCTCTTTCCACCAAATCCAAATCCTATGAGAGAGAGTTGAGTGTTGGGGAGACTATCATTTGAAGCACAAGAGCAAGGAGTTCATTACCTACACACCATTTGTTACTTCTTGGAGAGTGGTGTCTCCTAGATTGGCTAGGTGTCACTTGGGAGCCTCCGACAAGATTGTGGAGTTGAACCAAGGAGTTTGTAAGGGCAAGGAGATCGCCTACTTCGTGAAGATCTACCGCTAGTGAGGCAAGTCCTGTGTGGGCGATGGCCATGGTGGGATAGACAAGGTTGCTTCTTCGTGGACCCTTTGTGGGTGGTTGCTTCTTCGTGGACCCTTCGTGGGTGGAGCCCTGTGTGGACTCGCGCAACCGTTGCCCTTGGGTGGAGCCCTGTGTGGACTCGCGCAACCGTTACCCTTCGTGGGTTGAAGTCTCCATCAACGTGGATGTAGGATAGCACCACCTATCCGAACCACGGGAAAAACATCCGTGTCTCCAATTGCGTTTGATCTCTCCAAACCCTTCCCTTTACATTCTTGCAAGTTGCATGCTTTACATTCCGCTGCTCATATACTCTTTGCATGCTTGCTTGATATGTATTGTGTGTGTTGAAATTGTGCCTAAACTCCACTTAAACCGAAAAAGCTTAAAAATTGCAACTTGAGCATTATGTGTCTAATCACCCCCCTCTAGACACATCTACTTCTAGATCCTACAAGTGGTATCAGAGCTTTGGTCTCCATTGCCTTGGTTTAATCACCATTGGAGGAAGATGGATGTGTCTACTCTAGGGAGTCTTAGACATAGAGTGCCTATTCTTGATGGAGAGTATTTCCATGAGTGGAAAAATGAGATGCTTGTAATCTTCAATCAATATCATTTGAACAAGTATATTGCCAGCCCTTGTGCACCTCATATTGATCCTTTGCATCCTACCCTAGATGAAGATATTGACATGATTCGCAATCTTAGAACTATTGAGCTCATCATTAGAGGATTGCCCAAAAATTTGATTGCCAGTTTGCCTACTCACAATTGTGCCTATACCATATGGAAATTTCTTGAGGAACGATTTCCCGATTATTCCTTGAAAACTTTGGATGAAATTCTCCATAAATCTATTGCCTTGAGTAAGATGAACTCTAGTGATCCTAGTTTTGGTAAATATCTGTTTGAACTTGCCAATCTTAAGCATGCTAAAGGAGATGTTGGAATCATTAATGATATCATATTCGAAGCTATAAGAATTCATAAAAGTAACCACTTTGATCATTTATCTAATGAATTACCCTCTCTAGGAAATGATGAGTCACAAGATCATGATGAACATGAATATTATGATGATGATGATAGTGACTTCGATCTTGATGATGCAATGAGACATTTTGGTCTTATGGCAAATCTTCGGGGATATGAATCAGGAGGAAAGGAATGGGTTCTTGATAGTGGATGTACTGATCATATGACCGGAGATGAAGAGATGTTTCGTGAGCTTGCTGAAAACAACGGCCCTCGAAAATATGTCACCTTTGGTGATAATTCAAAGGGTAAAGTGGTTGGCCTTGGTAAGGTGGCCATCTCACATGATAGTTCCATTCAAAATGTCATGCTCGTTGAATCTCTTGGCTACAACTTACTTTCAGTATCTAGACTTGCTGATTTCGGTTTGAATGTCCTATTTACTGAGGTAGATTGCCAAGTATTTCGTCGAGACAATCATAAAATGGTCTTTACGGGTATGCGTAGAGGTGATCTTTACATTGTCGATTTCTCTAAAAAGGCACAACCTAAAACTTGCTTTGTTGCTAAATCCTCAAAAGGTTGGTTGTGGCATAGACGACTAGGTCACGTTGGCATGAGAAACCTTGACAAGCTTATTAAAGGAAATCATATCCTTGGAGTTAACGATGTCATATTTGATAAGGATAGACTTTGCAGTGCTTGTCAAGCAGGTAAACAGGTTGGAGGAAGACATCCCGTGAAGAACATCATGACCACAAGGAGGCCACTCGAGCTACTTCACATGGATCTTTTTGGTCCCAACGCCTACAAGAGTCTCGGTGGAAATTCTTTTGGTCTAGTTATAGTTGATGATTTTTCAAGATTTACGTGGGTGTTCTTTCTTAATGACAAGTCACAGGTCCAGAAGATCTTCAGAAACTTCGCTAGGAAGGCCCAAAATCAGTTTGATGTGAAGATCAAGAAGGTTCGGAGTGACAACGGAACGGAGTTCAAGAACGCAAATGTGGACACCTTTCTTGACGAAGAAGGGATTTCACACGAGTTCTCGGCTACGTACACACCTCAACAAAATGGAGTTGTTGAGAGGAAGAACCGGACGCTCATCGAAATGGCAAGAACGATGCTTGATGAATACAAGACGCCAAAGCACTTTTGGGCAGAAGCGGTTGAGACAGCTTGTCACGCAACAAATCGCTTATATCTTCACAAGCTACTCGGCAAGACGGCATACGAGCTTCTCACCGGTAACAAACCCCAAGTTGGATACTTTCGAGTATTCGGCTCAAAGTGCTACATTCTTGATAAGCATCATCGTTCAAAGTTTGCTCCTAAAACTCATGAAGGTTTTCTACTTGGCTATGGCTCAAACTCTCACACTTACCGTGTCTACAACAATTTCACCCGAAAGGTTGAAGAGACGGTAGATGTGAAGTTTGATGAATCTAATGGCTCGCAAGTAGAGCAATTGCCAATTGATGTAGGAGACAAAGACTCTTCAGAAGCAATTCAAGACTTGTCCATCGGCAAAATTCGTCCAACGGAGGTGAAGGAGAGTACTTCATCCGTCCAAGTGGAAGCTTCTACTTCACGACAAGGTGAACCAAGAATCGACACGGAAGCATCCACAAGTGGGACACACCAAGATGAAGAAAACGAGGAAGTACGTCAAGATGAACATCAACAACCTCCTTCTCCACCACGACAAGAGAACGACGACGTCAACAATGAAGAAGGCCAAGAAGAAGAACAAGATGAAGAAGATGTTCAACGAAGACCCAAGCAAAAGCTCTCACGAGTTCGAGCAAGAATTGCCAAAGATCATCCCGTCGAGCAAATCCTCAATGATATACAAACCGGGAGAATCACTCGCTCAAAAACTCGTTTAGCTAACTTTTGTGAAAACTATTCATTCATCTCTAGCATTGAACCAATGAAGGTTGAAGAAGCATTGGAAGATCCGGATTGGATAAACGCTATGCATGAAGAGCTACATAATTTTGAGAGAAACCAAGTTTGGACATTGGTTGAGAAGCCCGACAACAACCACAACATCATTGGTACCAAATGGGTGTTTCGCAACAAGCAAGATGAAGATGGACAAGTGGTTCGCAACAAAGCACGTCTCGTCGCCCAAGGGTACACACAAGTCGAAGGTATGGACTATGGTGAGACGTATGCTCCCGTTGCTAGACTTGAGTCCATTCGCATCTTACTTGCCTATGCTAATCACCATAATATCACCTTGTACCAAATGGACATTAAAAGTGCTTTTCTAAATGGAGAAATAGAGGAGGAAGTTTATGTCAAACAACCTCCCGGCTTTGTCAATCCTAAGAAACCAAATCATGTTTACAAACTTCACAAAGCTCTTTATGGTCTTAAACAAGCTCCTAGAGCATGGTATAAATGCTTGACCAAGTTCCTTACTACAAGTGGTTTTGAAATTGGTAAAATTGATTCTACTCTTTTTACTAAAAGGGTTAATGGAGAACTATTTGTATGCCAAATTTATGTTGATGACATCATATTTGGTTCAACTAACCCTCTCTTTAGTGAAAAGTTTGGAAAGCTAATGTCAGAGAAGTTTGAGATGTCTATGATGAGTGAACTCAAATTCTTTCTCGGGTTGCAAATCAAGCAAACTAAGGAAGGTACATTTGTCTCTCAAACAAAGTACACCAAGGACTTATTCAAGAAGTTCAATATGCAAGAATGCAAAGGTATGTCTACACCCATGCCTACTAGTGGACATAATGATTTGACCAAAGATGGTGAACCTGTTGATCAAAAGGTTTATCGCTCTATGATTGGTTCATTGTTATACCTATGTGCTTCACGTCCCGATATTATGCTAAGTGTGTGCATGTGTGCACGATATCAAGCTGCTCCTAAAGATTGTCATCTTAAGGCTGTGAAAAGGATAGTGAGATATTTAATCCATACACCAAATTTTGGCATTTGGTATCCTAAGAGGTCTTCTTTTGATCTTGTTGGCTATTCTGACTCGGATTATGCCGGAGACAAGGTTGATAGAAAGTCCACTTCGGGTACTTGTCAATTTCTTGGCAGATCTCTTGTGTCTTGGTCTTCCAAGAAACAAAACTCGGTATCCTTATCCACCGCCGAAGCGGAATACATTGCCGCTGGTTCATGTTGCGCTCAATTACTTTGGATGACCCAAACTCTTAAAGATTATGGGATTTATGTGAAACATGTTCCACTGCTTTGTGACAATGAAAGTGCTATCAAAATTGGTCATAATCCTGTACAACATTCTCGAACTAAGCATATTGAAGTTCGTCATCATTTCATTCGAGATCATGTTGCTAAGGGTGACATCAATCTTAAGCATGTTCGCACCGACAAGCAATTAGCGGATATATTTACTAAACCACTTGATGAGAAAGTGTTTTGCAGGTTGAGAGGAGAATTGAACATCATTGATGCTTCGAACTTGGAGTAGAAACTCCATTGGATACATGCAAGACATGAGCTTATAACTAATCCATGATATATCTCTTATGATAACTATCTTATGTCTTGGATATATTTGCACCTTGCATGTTGTCTAACCCATGTAGGTGCTTGGTTGAATCTAATTCCATGAGATTGCGACTCACTCATATCTTGAGCAATCTCTACATCACCAAGACTCTACACAATAGTGGTTGAAGACAGGGAAGCACAAAACCACTCAAACATATCCTTTGACAAATTCGATGTTAAGCTTCATGATTGTCATTTTTGGATACACAAGTGCTCTTCCTTGCAAGAACTAACCCATGTAGGTAGATGAACTCAAACTCCAAGTGGTGCTCCCAACTCTTGATGAACTACATCAACCTTGAGCACCCACACAAGTTCAACTACATGAGCAAGAACCACACCACCACCCAAGGTATGTTATTCCATCTTAGAGAAGCTTTACTCCAAGACATGAGTCAAAGCAACTCAACAAGATGTGAATACATCAAGATGCTTAAACGAAAAATGGTAACCCCATTTTGAGCTTAAACGATGAGTATGACCTATGATCAAGTGTTCTCACTTGACTCCTAAGTCAATATACTCTAACATAGGTGACTATGTCACCGCCCAATTCTAGATGAAGTTCTCTTGTGTTCTTTTCTGAGTTATTGCATTTGTCCCTTGCATATTTGTTTCCTTCTTTTTCAAACAAAAACAAAAACTTCATCTAGAAACTTTCACTCTTTTCTTTTTTGGTTCTTGTTCTGCATATTTCTGCATCAAATTCATTGCAAATCTTTGTGAGATCTTACTTGACTAGTGAGCTGAGGTGACAAGTGTTTTTCTCTGTGATGAACTCGGCTTCACCAAAATGCCATTTTCGGTCCAACCGAATCCCTTCGGTACTACCGAAACATGCCACTCGGTGCCACCGATTTCGCAACAGGAAAAACAGTTTGCCACATATTCTATATTTCTTCTGATCCAGCTCCACTCAATGAATCTTGTCCTCTACAAGCATCACAGTTTTATTCCCTGCTTTGTACTGAATCTCAAGGACCAAACCTATTCGACGGATTCCAGGAAAAACCTTCTTGAAATTGATGTCAAAGGGGGAGAGAGAGATCACATCAAAGCTTATCATAAGGGAGAGAGAGATCACATCAAAAGCTTATCACCTACAAAGGAGAAAGTACTAAGGGGGAGAGAACACTCAAGGATCCCATATATTAAGGGGGAGAAAGAAATCTCCAAGGGGGAGAGAATACTCAAGGATCCCAGATGCTTGATGTTCAAGAGGAGAGATGCAATATGTCTTTTGGGGGGAAAGACATGTTCATATGAACTCATTTGAATTAAGTTCTATTCATATCTTTCAGCTCTGATTTTCTGTTTCCTATCTTCTCCCAATATCCCATGTACGATTCAGGGGGAGCAAGACACCTAAGGAAAGGAAATCAGTCAAATTCATTGCATATCTTTATTCTTGGGGACATGTTGAATTCAATGCGGTACCTTGTACTCACTCTCTACATGTCATCTCAGTCTTGGTATTCTTGTGGTTTCTTTTGTTTGCTCTGGCTAGTGGATGTACCTGTGTTATCTAACCTTATTTGTGCAGGTCCATTCCATCCTAAGCCAACTCAAGACCACAAGGTAAGTATATGCATCAAAATCATGAGTATGAGGAGTTCTTGCTTATGTACATACTGTTTGCAAGAAGGACTCATGAGCATGAAGGTATTTTCCTTGATAATCTTTTACTCTAATGCATATGGCCAAGATGCATGTAACACATTGCCTACTCTGTCATGGTTATGCTCTCACATGCCTCTATATTTCATATTTACATGAGTGCATACATGTAGGGGGAGCCTATGCTCGTTACATGTCCTTCCAAAGCTTTACTTGCTGTTCTTTACATCTTTATCTAAAGCTTTGATGTATGTTGCCATCAATTACCAAAAAGGGGGAGATTGAAAGCACAAGTGCTCCCTAGGTGGTTTTGATAATTGATGACAACATATCTCTTGTTGGACTAACATTTCTATCTAGCATGTTTCAGGTAAGTTCAACAATGGAGTGGCATGGACTAAAGGTTGTGGGAACTCCTTCAAGATGCTAAGGACAAAGGATTGGCTAAAGCTTCAAGCTCAAGACTCTTCATTTTACGTTTTAGTGATCCAAGATCACATTGAGTCCATAGGAAAAGCCAATACTATCAAGGAGGGATGAGGTGTTGCTTAATGATCCTCTTGCTTCATGTGCTTAATGATATGCTCCAAAATCCTCAGCTACTTTCCCACTTCCACATATGACCTAAACCCTAAGCCAAACTCGGTCCTACCGATTCTTCCTATCCGGCGCCACCGAGTTTCACTTGTCATAAGCCACTGCCAAACCCTAATCATTTCGGTCTCACCGATGGGATCTCGGTCTCACCGAGATGGGCTTGCAAACTCTCTGTTACCCATTGCAATATTCTCGGTCCCACCGAGATATGCAATCGGTTCCACCGAGTTTGCTTGGCCAAATCTTAGTTTCACTTATTACCCAAATCGGTCCCACCGAGTTTGAGTAATCGGTCAAACCGAGTTTTGGATTTACCCTAACCCTAGCACATCGGTCCCACCGAGTTGATCCAGTCGGTCCCACCGAAATCTCTAATGGTCACTAGGTTTACATTTTCGGTCCGACCGAGCTTATTGATTCGGTCCCACCGAGATTGGAAAACTGTGTAACGGTTGGATTTTGTGTGGAGGCTATATATACCCCTCCACCTCCTTCTCATTCGAAGAGAGAGCCATCAGAACACACACACCATTCCAACTCATATATTCTGAGAAAGAACCACCTACTCATGTGTTGAGACCAAGACATTCCATTCCTACCATATGAATCTTGATCTCTAGCCTTCCCAAGTTGCTTTCCACTCAAACCCTTTTTCCACCAAATCCAAATCCTATGAGAGAGAGTTGAGTGTTGGGGAGACTATCATTTGAAGCACAAGAGCAAGGAGTTCATTACTTACACACCATTTGTTACTTCTTGGAGAGTGGTGTCTCCTAGATTGGCTAGGTGTCACTTGGGAGCCTCCGACAAGATTGTGGAGTTGAACCAAGGAGTTTGTAAGGGCAAGGAGATCGCCTACTTCGTGAAGATCTACCGCTAGTGAGGCAAGTCCTATGTGGGCGATGGCCATGGTGGGATAGACAAGGTTGCTTCTTCGTGGACCCTTTGTGGGTGGTTGCTTATTTGTGGACCCTTCGTGGGTGGAGCCCTGTGTGGACTCGCGCAACCGTTGCCCTTGGGTGGAGCCCTGTGTGGACTCGCGCAACCGTTACCCTTCGTGGGTTGAAGTCTCCATCAACGTGGATGTAGGATAGCACCACCTATCCGAACCACGGGAAAAACATCCGTGTCTCCAATTGCGTTTGATCTCTCCAAACCCTTCCCTTTACATTCTTGCAAGTTGCATGCTCTACATTCCGCTGCTCATATACTCTTTGCATGCTTGCTTGATATGTATTGTGTGTGTTGAAATTGTGCCTAAACTCCACTTAAACCGAAAAAGCTTGAAAATTACAACTTGAGCATTATGTGTCTAATCACCCCCCTCTAGACACATCTACTTCTAGATCCTACAATAACCTAGATCGGGAGTTCCGCCGCCGCAAGCCTCCGTAGCCATCGAAAACCAATCTAGACCCGTTCCGGCACCCTGCCGGAGGGGGGTGCTACCTCTTGAGCACTGCGTTGGATTTCCCCGAAGAGGAGAGGATGATGCAGCAAAGTAGCGTAAGTATTTCCCTCGGTTTTTGAGAACCAAGGTATCAATCCAGTAGGAGGCTACGCGCGAGTCCCTCATACCTACACAAAACAATAGCTCAACGCAACCAACGCGCTTAGGGGTTGTCAATCCCTTCACGGTCACTTACGAAAGTGAGATCTGATAGAGATGATAAATAATATTTTTGGTATTTTTGGTATAGAGATGCAAAGTAAAAAGTAAAAGCAAAGTAAAAGCAAAGCAATAATAAAGTGATGGAGATTGATATGATGAGAAAGAGACCCAGGGGCCATAGGTTTCACTAGTGGCTTCTCTCAAGAGCATAAGTATTCTATGGTGGGTGAACAAATTACTGTTGAGAAATTGACAGAATTGAGCATACTTATGAGAATATCTAGGTATGGTCATGTATATAGGCATCACGTCCGAGACAAGTAGACCGACTCCTGCCTGCATCTACTACTATTACTCCACTCATCGACCGCTATCCAGCATGCATCTAGAGTATTAAGTTAAAAACAGAGTAACGCCTTAAGCAAGATGACATGATGTAGAGGGATAGTTTCATGCAATATGATAAAAACCCCATCTTGTTATCCTCGATGGCAACGATACAATACGTGCCTTGCTGCCCCTTCTGTCACTGGGAAAGGACACCGCAAGATTGAACCCAAAGCTAAGCACTTCTCCCATGGCAAGAACAACCAATCTAGTAGGCCAAACCAAACTGATAATTCGAAGAGACTTGCAAAGATAACCAATCATACATAAAAGAATTAAGAGAAGATTCAAATATTATTCATAGATAGACTTGATCATAAACCCACAATTCATCGGTCTCAACAAACACACCGCAAAAAGAAGATTACATCGAATAGATCTCCACGAGAGAGGGGGAGAACATTGTATTGAGATCCAAAAAGAGAGAAGAAGCCATCTAGCTACTAACTATGGACCCGTAGGTCTGAAGTAAACTACTCACACTTCATCGGAGGGGCTTGGATGATGATGTAGAAGCCCTCCATGATCGGTGCCCCCTCCGGCGGAGCTCCGGAACAGGCCCCAAGATGGGATCTCGTGGATACAGAAAGTTGCGGCGGTGGAATTAGGTTTTTGGCTCCGTCCCCGATCGTTTGGGGGTACGTGGATATATATAGGAGGCAGAACTACGTCGGTGGAGCTTCTAGGGGCCCATGAGGCAGGGGGCGCGCCCTAGGGGGGCGCGCCCCCCACCCTCGTGATCGCCTCGTGACTTTCTTGACAGAGGGTCCAAGTCTCCTGGATCTTATCTGATGAGAAAATCACGTTTCCGAAGGTTTAATTCTGTTTGGACTCCGTTTGATATTCCTTTTCTTCGAAACCCTAAAACAGGCAAAAAACAGCAATTCTAGGCTGGGCCTCCGGTTAATAGGTTAGTCCCAAAAATAATATAAAAGTGGATAATAAAGCCCAATAATGTCTAAAACAGTAGATAATATAGCATGGAGAAATCAAAAATTATAGATACATTGGAGACGTATCAAGCATCCCCAAGCTTAATTCATGCTCATCCTCGAGTAGGTAAATGATAAAAACAGAATTTTTGATGCGGAGTGCTACTTGGCATAATTTTGATGTAATTCTTCTTAATTGTGGTATGAATATTCAGATCCGAAAGGTTCAAGACAAAAGTTCATATTGACATAAAAATGATAATACATCAAGCATACTAACTAAGCAATTATGTCTTCTCAAAATAACATGGCCAAAGAAAGTTCATCCCTACAAAATCATATAGTTTAGTCATGTTTCATTTTCATCACACAAGAATGCTCTCATCATGCACAACCCCAATGACAAGCCAAGCAATTGTTTCATACTTTAGTAATCTCAAACATATAAACTTTCACGCAATATATGAGCGCGAGCCATGGACATAGCACTATGGGTGGAATAGAATATAATGAGGGGGGTTATGTGGAGAAGAAAAAAGGAGAAAGTCTCACATCAATGAGGCTAATCAATGGGCTATGGAGATGCCCACCGATTGATGTTAATGCAAGGAGTAGGGATTGCCATGCAACGGATGCACTAGAGCTATAAATGTATGAAAGCTCAACAAAAGAAATTAGTGGGTGTGCATCCAACTTGCTTGCTCACGAAGACCTAGGGCACTTGAGGAGGCCCATTGTTGGAATATACAAGCCAAGTTCTATAATGAAAAATTCCCACTAGTATATGAAAGTGATAACATGAGAGACTCTCTACTATGAAGATCATGGTGCTACTTTGAAGCACAAGTGTGGTAAAAGGATAGTAACATTGTCCCTTCTCTCTTTTTCTCTCATTTTTTGGGCCTTCTCTTTTTTTATGGCCTTTCTTTTTTTTGGGCCTTCTCTTTTTTTATGGCCTTTCTATTTTTTTATTCCTCACTTGGGAGAATGCTCTAATAATGATGATCATCACACTTCTATTTATTTACAACTCAATGATTACAACTCGATACTAGAACAAAGATGACTCTATATGAATGCCTCCGGCGGTGTACCGGGATATGCAATGAACCAAGAGTGACATGTATGAAAGAATTATGAATGGTGGCTTTGCCACAAATACTATGTCAACTACATGATCATGCTAAGCAATATGACAATGATGAATGTGTCATGATGAACGGAATGATGGAAAGTTGCATGGCAATATATCTCGGAATGGCTATGGAAATGCCATAATAGGTAGGTATGGTGGCTGTTTTGAGGAAGATATAAGGAGGTTTATGTGTGAAAGAGCGTATCATATCACGGGGTTTGGATGTACCGGCGAAGTTTGCGCCAACTCTCAATGTGAGAAAGGGCAATGCATGGTACCGAAGAGGCTAGCAAGGATGGAAGGGTGAGAGTGCGTATAATCCATGGACTCAACATTAGTCATAAAGAACTCACATACTTATTGCAAAAATCTACAAGTCATCAAAAACCTCAGCACTACGCGCATGCTCCTAGGGGGATAGATTGGTAGGAAAAGACCATAGCTCGTCCCCGGCCGCCACTCATAAGGAAGACAATCAAATAACACCTCATGTTTCAAATTTGTTGCATAACGTTTACCATACGTGCATGCTACGGGACTGCAAACCTCAACACAAGTATTTCTCAATTTCACAACTACTCAACTAGCATTACTTTGATATTATTACCTCCATATCTCAAAACAATCATCAAGCATCAAACTTTTCTTAGTATTCAACACACTCATATGAAAGTTTTATTATTAATCTTGCATACCAAGCATATTAGGATTTTAAGCAAATTACCATGCTATTAAGAATCTCAAAATAATATAAGTGAAGCATGAGAGATCAATAGTTTCTATAAAACAAATCCACCACCGTGCTCTAAAAGATATAAGTGAAGCACTAGAGCAAAACTATAAAACTCAAAAGATATAAGTGAAGCACATAGAGTATTCTATCAAATTCCAAATCATGTATGGCTCTCTAAAAAGGTGTGTACAGCAAGGATGATTGTGGTATACTAACAAGCAAAGACTCAAATCATAAAAGACGCTCCAAGCAAAACACATATCATGTGGTGAATAAAAATATAGCTCCAAGTAAATTTACCGATAGAAGTAGATGAAAGAGGGGATCCCTTCCGGGGCATCCCCAAGCTTTGGCTTTTAGTGTTGGGGAACGTTGCAGAAAACAAAAAATTTCCTACTCGTTTCACCAAGATCATCTAGGAGTTCATCTAGCAACGAGTGATTAGATGCATCTACATACCTTTGTAGATCGCGAGCGGAAGCGTTCAAAAGAACGGTGATGATGTAGTCGTTCTCGACGTGATCCAAATCACCGATGACCAGCGCCGAACGGACGGCACCTCCGCGTTCAACACACGTACGGAACAGCCACGTCTCCTCCTTCTTGATCCAGCAAGGGAGGGAGGAGAGGTTGAGGGAGATGGCACCAGCAGCAGCACGACGGCGTGGTGTTGATGGAGCTGCAGTACTCCGGCAGAGCTTCGCTAAGCACTATGGAGGTGGAGGAGGTGTTGGAGAGGGAGAAGGAGGCAACCAAAGGCCAGGGCGTTCAGGTATGAAGTCCCTCCTCTCCCCCACTATATATAGGAGGGCCAAGGGGGGGTGGCCGGCCCTAGGAGATCCAATCTCCTAGGTGGTGCGGAGGCCAAGGGGGTTTCCCTCCCCCCCAAGGCACCTAGGAGGTGCCTTCCCCTCCTAGGACTCTTTCCCCCTCAAACCCTAGGCGCATGGGCCTATGTGGGGCTGGTGACCTTGGCCCATGTAGGCCAAGGCGCACCCCCTACAGCCCATGTGGCCCCCCGGGACAGGTGGACCCACCCGGTGGACCCCCGGGACCCTTCCGGTGGTCCCGGTACAATACCGGTAACCCCGAAACTTGTCCCGATGCCCGAAACAGGACTTCCCATATATAAATCTTTACCTCCGGACCATTCCGAAACTCCTCGTGACGTCCGGGATCTCATCCAGGACTCCGAACAACATTCGTGTTACTGCATATACATATCCCTACAACCCTAGCGTAACTGAACCTTAAGTGTGTAGACCCTACGGGTTCGGGAGACAAGCAGACATGACCGAGACGACTCTCCGGTCAATAACCAACAGCGGGATCTGGATACCCATGTTGGCTCCCACATGCTCCACGATGATCTCATCGGATGAACCACGATGTCGAGGATTCTATCAACCCCGTACGCTATTCCCTTTGTCTATCGATATGTTACTTGCCCGAGATTCGATCGTCGGTATCCCAATACCTTGTTCAATCTCGTTACCGGCAAGTCACTTTACTCGTACCGTAATGCATGATCCCGTGACCAGACACTTGGTCACTCTGAGCTCATTATGATGATGCATTACCGAGTGGGCCCAGTGATACCTCTCCGTCATACGGAGTGACAAATCCCAGTCTTGATCCATGTCACCCAACAGACATTTTCGGAGATACCCGTAGTCTACCTTTATAGTCACCCAGTTACGTTGTGACGTTTGGCATACCCAAAGCACTCCTACGGTATCCGGGAGTTACACGATCTCATGGTCTAAGGAAAAGATACTTTGACATTGCAAAACTCTAGCAAACGAACTATACGATCTTGTGCTATGTTTAGGATTGGGTCTTGTCCATCACATCATTCTCCCAATGATGTGATCTCGTTATCAATGACATCCAGTGTCCATAGTCAGGAAACCATGACTATCTGTTGATCAACGAGCTAGTCAACTAGAGGCTCACTAGGGACATGTTGGTGTCTGTTATTCACACATGTATTACGATTTCCGGATAACACAATTATAGCATGAATAAAGACAATTATCATGAACAAGGAAATATAATAATAATGCTTTTATTATTGCCTCTAGGGCATATTTCCAACATTTAGGTGTCCTTAGATTATCTTGGGGGTGCCATGGGCATCCCCAGGCTTAGGCTCTTGCCACTCCTTGTTCCATAATCCATCAAATCTTTACCCAAAACTTGAAAACTTCACAACACAAAACTTAAGTAGAAAATCTCGTGAGCTCCGTTAGTGAAACAAAACAAAAGACCACTTCAAGGTACTGTAATGAACTCATTCTTTATTTATATTGGTGTTATATATACTGTATTCCAACTTCTCTATGGATTATAAACTATTTTACTAGCCATAGATTCATCAAAATAAGCAAACAACACACGAAAAACAGAATCTGTCAAAAACAGAACAGTCTGTAGTAATCTGTAGCTAGCGCAAGATATGGAACCCCAAAAATTATAAAATAAATTGCTGGACGTGAGGAATTTATCTATTAATCATCTGCAAAAAGAATAACTAAATAGCACTTTCCAAATAAAAATGACAGCAGTTCTCGTGAGCGCTAAAGTTTCTGTTTTTTGCAGCAAGTTCAACAAGACTTTCCCCAAGTCTTCCCAACGGTTCTACTTGGCACAAACACTAATTAAACACAAAAAACACAAACAAAACAGAGGCAAAATAATTTATTTATTACTAAACATGAGAAAAAAGCAAGGAATCAAAATAAAATTGGGTTGCCTCCCAACAAGCGCTATCGTTTAACGCCCCTAGCTAGGCATAACAAGCAAGAATAGATCTAGGTATTGCCATCTTTGGTAGGCAATCCATAAGTGGCTCTCATGATAGATACATATGGTAATTTTATTTTATTTCTAGGGAAGTGTTCCATTCCCTTTTTTAATGGAAATTGAAATCTAATATTCCCTTCCTTCATATCAATAATTGCACCAACCATTCTAAGGAAAGGTCTACCAAGAATAATAGGGCAAGAAGGATTGCAATCTATATCAAGAACGATAAAATCTACGGGCACATAATTCCTATTAGAAACAATAAGAACATCATTAATTCTTCCCATAGGTTTCTTAATAGTGTAATCCACAAGATGCAAGTTTAGAGAGCAATCATCAAAATCACGGAAATCTAGCAAATCACACAAAGTTTTGGGAATAGTAGAGACACTAGCACCCAAATCACACAAAGCATAAAACTCATGATTTTTAATTTTAATTTTAATAGTAGGTTCCCACTCATCATAAAGTTTTCTAGGGATAGAAACTTCCAATTCAAGTTTTTCTTCATAAGATTGCATCAAGGCATCAACGATATGTTTAGTAAACGCTTTATTTTGACTATAAGCGTGAGGAGATTTTAGCACGGATTGCAACAAGGAAATACAATCAATTAAAGAGTAATTTTCATAATTAAATTCCTTGAAATCCAATATAGTGGGTTTAGCAACATCTAAGATTTTAATTTCTTCAATCCCACTTTTATCAAATTTAGCATCAAGATCAACAAATTCCGAATTCTTAGAACGCCTCCTAGGTAAAGGTGGATCATATTCAGTCCCATAATTATCAAGATTCATATTGAAAAAAAATTAATAGGGGACACATCAATAACTTTTAGATCTTCATCATTATTTTCATAGGAACTAGAAGAACACGCTTTTATAAAGGCATCTTTCTTAGCACGCATCCTAGCGGTTCTTTCTTCGCACTCGTCAATGGAAATTCTCATGGCTTTGAGAGACTAATTGATATCATGATTAGGTGGAATGGATCTAAGTTTCAAAGAATCAACATCAAGAGCAATTCTATCAACGTTCCTAGCCAAATCATCAATCTTAAGCAATTTTTCTTCAATCATAGCATTAAAATTCTTTTGCAAAGAAATAAATTATTTAATATTAGATTCAAAATCAGAGGGCATATTATTATAATTTCCATAAGAATTGTTGTAGGAATTACCATAATTATTAGAGAGATTACTAGGATAAGGCCTAGGATTGAAATTTCCTCTATACGCGTTGTTACCAAAATTGTTCCTACCAAGAAAATTCACATCCATAGATTCATTATTATTCTCAATCAAAGTAGACAAGGGCACATCATTAGGATCAAAAGAAACACTCTTATTAGCAAATAATTTCATAAGTTCATCCATCTTTCCACTCAAAACATTAATTTCTTCTATCGCATGCACCTTTTTAGTAGATCTTTCAGTATGCCATTGAGAATAATTAACCATAATATTATCTAGGAGTTTAGTAGCTTCTCCTAAAGTGATTTCCATAAAAGTGCCTCCCGTGGCCGAATCTAAAAGATTTCTAGAAGCAAAATTCAATCCGGCATAAAAATTTTGTATGATCATCCACGAATTCAAACCATGAGTAGGGCAATTACATATCATTAATTTCATTCTCTCCCAAGCTTGTGCAACATGTCCATTATCAAGTTGTTTAAAATTCATAATACCGTTTCTAAGAGAGATGATCTTAGCGGGAGGAAAATACTTAGAGATAAAAGCATCTTTGCACTTGTTCCATGAATCAATACTATTTTTAGGCAAAGATGAAAACCAAGCTTTAGCATGATCTCTAAGAGAAAAAGGAAATAGCTTCAATTTAACAATATCATTATCGACATCTTTCTTCTTTTGCATGTCACACAAATCAACAAAGCTATTAAGATGGGTACGGCATCTTCACTAGGAAGGCCGGAGAATGGATCTTTCATGACAAGATTCAGCAAAGCAGCATTAATTTCACAAGATTCAGCATTGGTAAGAAGAGCAATCAGAGTGCTAAGGAAATCATTGTTGTTGGTATTGGTGAAGTCACACAATTTAGTATTATCTTGAGCCATCGCGACAAACAAGCAATCCAACACACGAGCAAACAAAAAGCAAACGGGCAAAAGAGGCAAATAGAGAAAGAGAGGGAGGATAGAGAGAGAGAGAGGGAGAATAAAACGGTAAGGGTGAAGTGGGGGGGAGGAAAACGAGAGGCAAATGGCAAATAATGTAATGCGGGAGATAGGGATTGTGATGGGTACTTGGTATGTTGACTTTTGCGCAGACTCCCCGGCAACGGCGCCAGAAATGGCTCGTTGGCGGGAGATAAAATTTTAACTTGACTTCTCGTGAGCCTCCCCGGCAACGGCGCCAGAAATTCTTCTTGCTACCTCTTGAGCATTGCGTTGGATTTCCCCGAAGAGGAGAGGATGATACAGGAAAGTAGCGTAAATATTTCCCTCAGTTTTTGAGAACCAAGGTATCAATCCAGTAGGAGGATACGCACGAGTCCCTCGTACCTACACAAAACAATAGCTCAACGCAAGCAACGCGCTTAGGGGTTGTCAATCCCTTCACGGTCACTTACGAAAGTGAGATCTGATAGAGATGATAAATAATATTTCTGGTATTTTTGGTATAGAGATGCAAAGTAAAAAGTAAAAGCAAAGCAATAATAAAGTGATGGAGATTGATATGATGAGAAAGAGACCCGGGGGCCATAGGTTTCACTAGTGGCTTCTCTCAAGAGCATAAGTATTCTATGGTGGGTGAACAAATTACTGTTGAGCAATTGACAGAATTGAGCATAGTTATGAGAATATCTACGTATGGTCATGTATATAGGCATCACGTCCGAGACAAGTAGACCGACTCCTGCCTGCATCTACTACTCTTACTCCACTCATCGACCGCTATCCAGCATGCATCTAGAGTATTAAGTTAAAAATAGAGTAACGCCTTAAGCAAGATGACATGATGTAGAGGGATAGTTTCATGCAATATGATAAAACCCCCATCTTGTTATCCTCGATGGCAACGATACAATACGTGCCTTGCTGCCCCTTCTATCACTGGGAAAGGACACCGCAAGATCGAACCCAAAGCTAAGCACTTCTCCCATGGCAAGAACAACCAATCTAGTAGGCCAAACCAAACTGATAATTCGAAGAGACATGCAAAGATAACCAATTATACATAAAAGAATTAAGAGAAGATTCAAATATTATTCATAGATAGACTTGATCATAAACCCACAATTCATCGGTCTCAACAAACACACCGCAAAAAGAAGATTACATCGAATAGATCTCCACGAGAGAGGGGGAGAACATTGTATTGAGATCCAAAAAGAGAGAAGAAGCCATCTAGCTACTAACTATGGACCCGTAGGTCTGAAGTAAACTACTCACACTTCATCGGAGGGGCTTGGATGATGATGTAGAAGCCCTCCGTGATCGATGCCCCCTCCGGCGGAGCTCCGGAACAGGCCCCAAGATGGGATCTCGTGGATACAGAAAGTTGCGGCAGTGGAATTAGGTTTTTGGCTCTGTCCCCGATCATTTGGGGGTACGTGGATATATATAGGAGGAATAAGTACGTCGGTAGAGCTTCAAGGGGCCCACGAGGCAAGGGGCGTGCCCTAGGGGGGGCACCCTCCACCCTCGTGATCGCCTCGTTGCTTTCTTGATGGAGGGTCCAAGTCTCCTGGATCTTATCTGATGAGAAAATCACGTTTCCGAAGGTTTACTTCCGTTTGGACTCCGTTTGATATTCCTTTTCTTCGAAACCCTAAAACAGGAAAAAACAGCAATTCTGGGCTGGGCCTCTGGTTAATACGTTAGTCCCAAAAATAATAAAAAAGTGGATAATAAAGCCTAATAATGTCTAAAATAGTAGATAATATAGCATGGAGCAATCAAAAATTATAGATACATTGGAGACGTATCAGGGGGAATCCCTCTCCAGTGGCCATGTTCATCATCCCAGCGCTCTCCATGACGAGGAGGGAGTAGTTCACCCTCGGGGCTGATGGTATGTACCTGTAGCTATGTGTTTGATCTCTCTCTCTCTCTCTCTCTCTCTCTCTCTCTCTCTCTCTCGTGTTCTTGATTCGAAGCGATCTTGATGTATCGCGAGCTTTGCTATTAGTTGGGTCTTATGATGTTTCTCCCCGTCTACTCTCTTGTAATGGATTGAGTTTTCCCTTTTAGTTATCTTATCAGATTGAGTCTTTAAGGATTTGAGAACACTTGATGTATGTCTTGCATGTGCTTATCTATGGTGACAATGGGATATTCACGTGATCCACTTGATGTATGTTTTGGTGATCAACTTGCAAGTTCCGTGACCTCGTGAACTTATGCATAGGGGTTGGCACACGTTTTCGTCTTGACTCTCCGGTAGAAACTTTGCGGCACTCTTTGAAGTTCTTTGTGTTGGTTGAATAGATGAATCTGAGATTGTGTGATGCATATCGTATAATCATACCCACGGATACTTGAGGTGACATTGGAGTATCTAGGTGACATTAGGGTTTTGGTTTATTTGTGTCTTAAGGTGTTATTCTAGTACGAACTCTAGGATAGATTGAACGGAAAGAATAGTTTCGTGTTATTTTACTACGGACTCTTGAATAGATCGATCAGAAAGAATAACTTTGAGGTGGTTTCGTACCCTACAATAATCTCTCCGTTTGTTCTCCGCTATTAGTGACTTTGGAGTGACTCTTTGTTGCATGTTGAGGGATAGTTATATGATCTAATTATGTTATTATTGTTGAGAGAACTTGCACTAGTGAAACTATGAACCCTAGGCCTTGTTTCCTAGCATTGAAATACCATTTTCGCTCACTTTTATCATTAGTTACCTTGTTGTTTTTATATTTCCAGATTACAAAAACCTATATCTACCATCCATATTGCACTTGTATCACCATCTCTTCGCCGAACTAGTGCACCTATACAATTTACCATTGTATTGGGTGTGTTGGGGACACAAGAGACTCTTTGTTATTTGGTTGCAGGGTTGTTTGAGAGAGACCATCTTCATCCTACGCCTCCCACGGATTGATAAACCTTAGGTCATCCACTTGAGGGAAATTTGCTACTGTCCTACAAACCTCTGCACTTGGAGGCCCAACAACGTCTACAAGAAGAAGGTTGTGTAGTAGACATCAGGCTATAAACAATCATGCATATAAGAGATCAAAGAAACTCAAATAACTTTCATGGATATAAAAAGATAGATCTGATCATAAACTCAAAGTTCATCTGGACCCAACAAACACATCGCAAAAAGAGTTACATCATATGGATCTCCAAGAGACCATTGTATTGAGTATCAAACAAGAGAGAGGAAGCCATCTAGCTACTAACTACAGACCCGAAGGTCTACAAAGAACTACTGACGCATCATCGAAGAGGCACCAATGGAAGTGGTGAACCCCTCCGTGATGGTGTCTAGATTGGATCTGGCGGTTTTGGACTTTGTGGCAGCTAGAATTGATTTTCGTCGACTCCCTAGGGTTTCTAGAATATTGGGGTATTTATAGAGCAAAGAGGCGGTCCGGGGGCTACCGAGGTGGGCACAACCCACCAGGGCGCGCCTGGGCCTCCTGGCGCGCCCTGGTGGGTTGTGTTCCCCTTGGAGCACCCCCCAGGCACTGCCTTGGCCCATTAGGTCTCTTCTGGTCCATAAAAAAATCTCTGTAAAGTTTCATGGCATTTGGACTCCGTTCGGTATTGATTTCCTGTGATGTAAAAAACATGCAGAAAACAACAACTGGCACTTGGCACTATGTCAATAGGTTAGTACCAAAAATGATATAAAATGATTATAAAACATCCAAGATTGATAATATAACAGCATGGAACAATAAAAAATTATAGATATGTTGGAGATGCATCAGCATCCCCAAGCTTAACTCCTACTCGTCCTCGAGTAGGTAAGTGATAAAAACAGAATTTTTGATGTGGAATGTTGCCTAACATGTCATATCATATTCTTTTCTTTATAGCATGGACATTTCAACTTTTATATTTTTCAAAGCAATAGTCTAGTTTTCACATGATAATTTAGATACTCAAGCATACCAACAAGCAACCATGTCTTTCAAAATATCAACGCTAAAATAAGCTATCCCTAGCCCATCATGCTCAGTCATTGATCCATTCATGAAACACACTCGGATATTAACTACACCCAATGCTCAAGTACGGTCATAGTGCCTCCTAGTTGGTGCTTTATAAGAGAAGATGGAGAGTCAAATTCAAAAATAAAAATTGCATGAAGTAAAAGAAAGGCCCTTCGCAGAGGGAAGTAGGGATTTGTCGAGGTGCTAGAGCTCAAAGCGAAAAACTTAGAGATAAAAACATTTTGGGAGGTGTGCCTTTCCCACTAACGAAAACGACTTAGAGTTCCCAACACTTTCCATGCTAGATATATAATAGGCGGTTCCCAAATAGAAAATAAAGTTTATTCCTTTTTCAACCATACTTTCACTTTCCATGGCTAGCCATATCCACGGTTGCCCTCCATACCAACACTTTCCAAGGAATTTATTATTTGACAACATAAAGTAAATTAATTTTTCATTTCGGGACTGGGCATCCCTAATACCTTTGCCTTACTCTCGTGCAATGACAAGTGAATAAACACTCATCATGGGAATAACACATCTAGCATGGAAAATATTAGCCACCCTTCACCGCTTCGCGAGCGGTATGAACACATAGAAGAGAAGTTTATTTTGACAATTAGAGATGGTACATACAAATTTGCTTAGAACGGCAAAAGAATACCGCATATAGGTAGATATAGTGGACTCAGGTGGCAAAACTAGTTTAAAGGATTTTGGATGCACAAGTAGTGATCATACTTAGTGCACAATGAAGGCTAGCAAAAGATTGAGAAGCGACCAACCAAGAAACGAATAATCTCATAAGCGAGCATTAAGCATAATTAACACTGAATAATGCACCACAAGTAGGATATAATTTCATTGCATAACTATTGACTTTCGTGCGTGCATAGGGAATCACAAACCTTAACACCAATATTCTTACTAAAGCATAATTACAACATGACTCAAGTATCACATCATCATATCTCAAAACTATTACTAAGAATCAAGTTTATTTTGTCTGATGATCTTCATGAAAGTTTTTATTATATCCTTCTTGGATATCTATCACTTTTGAACTAATTTTCATATGTTGCTTTTGATAAGCTCAAACAAATATAAGTGAAGATCATGAGCATAATATTTCTTTCTCTCAAATTAATTTAAGTGAAGCAAAAGAGAATTTCTTCAAAAATACTAAATCACACCATGCTCAAAAAGATATAAGTGAAGCACTAGAGCAAGTCCATAGCTCATAAAATTTTAAGTGAAGCAAAGGGAACAATTCTAACAAGTCATGACATAATTTTGGCTCTCTCAAATAGGTGTGTCCAGTAAGGAATCAAGACTTAAAACAAAAAATAAAACAAGCAAAGACTCATATCATACAAGACGCTCCAAGCAAAACACATAGTGTGTGACGAATAAAAATATAGCTTCGAGTAAAATACCGATGGTCGTTAGAAGAAAGAGGGGATGCCACTCTGGGGCATCCCCAAGCTTAGTTGCTTGCTCTCTTTTGGATAATAGCTTGGGATGCCGGGGCATCCCCAAGCTTAGGCTCTTCTTACTCCTTATTCATTCATCCATCATAAGATAACCCAAAATTTGAAAACTTCAATCACACAAAACTCAACAAAGCCTTTGTGAGATCCGTTAGTATAAGAAAACAAATCACTACTATAAGTGTAGCAAACCAATTCATATTTTGTTCTTGCATTATATCTATTATATTCCAACTTTTCTATGGCAAAAACTCATCAAAGAAAACCATAGATCCATCAAACTAAGCACACAACTCATATCATTGAAATCAATAGGAGCACTTCTACTAGCAACCAATTTCATAAGAGCATCAACTTTTTCATGCAAAGAAGAAATTTCTTCAATTGAATTAATGTTTCTACTAGTAGGAGCTCTTCGGTATGCCATTGTGAATAATTTTCCATTATATTGTCAAGAAATTTGGTGGCTTCACCCAAAGTAATTTCCATAAAAGTACCACCCGCGGCGGAATCTAAAAGTTTATGAGAAACAAAATTCAATCCCGCATAAAAAAATTGTATGATCATCCAAAGATTTAACCCATGAGTTGGGCAATTCCTTAGCACCATTTTCATCCTTTCCCAAGATTGTGCAACATGCTCATGTTCAAGTTGCTTGAAATTCATGATCTGGGTTCTAAGGGAAATAATTTTTGCGGGCGGAAAATACTTAGTGATAAAAGCATCTTTGCACTTATTCCAAGAATCGATACTATTGCGGGACAAAGAAGAAAACCAAATTTTTGCAGAATCACACAAAGAAAACAGAAATAATTTCATCTTCACCACATCATTGTCCACATCTTTTTTTCTTTTGCATATTGCATAATTCCACAAAGGTATTAAGATAGGGCGCGGCATCCTCATTAGGAGTACCGAAAAATTGATCTTTCATAACAAGATTCAGCAGCAGTATTAATATCACAAGACTCCGCACTAGTGGCGGGAGGAGCAATCGGAGTGCAAATAAAATCATTGTTGTTGGTATTTGAGAAATCACACAACTTGGTGTTCTCTTGAGTCATGATGACTACACAACAAGATTGCACTCAAAAACAGATCCGGCAAGAAAATGGCGAACGAAAAAGAGGGCGAATAAAACGGCAATGGGGGGAGGAAAACGAGAGGCAAATGGAAAATAATGTAAATTGCGAGGAGATGAGATTTGTGATTAGGAACCTGGTATATATTGCAGATCCTCCCCGGCAATGGCGCCAGAAATTCCTTTTGATGCGACTTGAAGCTACGTCGGTACTTCCCTAAAGAGGAAGGGATCATGCAGCACAACAGCGGTAAGTATTTCCCTCAAATATGAAACTAAGGTTATCGAACCAGTAGGAGAACCAAGCAACAAAACATAAACAACCCCTGCACACAAATAACAAATACTCGCAACCCAACATGTAAAAGGGATTGTCAATCCCTTTCAGCTAGCGGTGCCTCAAGATAGGCAAAAGGACGTGAAATAAATTGTAGTATATTGATAGATCGAAAGCCAAATAAAATAAATAAGAATAAATTGCAACAAGTTATTTTTGTATTTTTGATTTAATAGATCTGAAAATAAAAGCAAAGGAAAAGTATATCGCAAAGGCAAATAATATGAGAAAGAGACCCGGGGGCCGTAGGTTTCACTAGTGGCTTCTCTCAATAAAAAAAATAGCAAATGGTGGATAAACAAATTACTATTGGGCAATTGATAGAACTTCAAATAATCATGACGATATCCAGGAAATGATCATTATATAGGCATCACGTCCAAGATTTGTAGACCGACTCCTGCCTGCATCTACTACTATTACTCCACACATCGACCGCTATCCAGCATGCATCTAGTGTATTAAGTTCATGGGGAAATGTAGTAATGCAATAAGAACGATGGCATGATGTAGAAAAGATCTACCTATGTAGAGATAGACCCCTCGTTTTATCCTTAATAGCAATGATACATACGTGTCGGTTCCCCTTCTGTCATAGGGATCAAGCACCGAAAGATCGAACCCACTACAAAGCACCTCTTCCCATTGCAAGATAAAAAGATCAAGTTGGCCAAACAAAACCCAAATGTCGAAGAAGAAATATGAGGCTATAAGCAATCATGCATATAAGAGATCAAAGAAACTCAAATAACTTTCATGGATATAAAAAGATCTGATCATAAACTCAAAGTTCATCTGATCCCAACAAACACACCGCAAAAAGAGTTACATCATATGGATCTCCAAGAGACCATTGTATTGAGAATGAAATGAGAGATAGGAAGCCATCTAGCTACTAACTATGGACCTGAAGGTCTACAAATAACTACTCACGCATCATCGGAGAGGCACCAATGGAAGTGGTGAACCCCTCTGTGATGGCGTCTAGATTGGATCTGGTGGTTCTGGACTCTGAGGCGGTTGGAATTGATTTTCGTCGACTCCCCTAGGGTTTCTGGAATATTGGGGTATTTATAGAGCAAAGAGGCGGTCTGGGGGGCCCCCGAGGTGGGCACAACCCACCAGGGCGTGCCTGGGCCTCATGGCGCGCCATGGTGGGTTGTGCTCCCCTCAGAGCCCCCCAGGCGCCGCCTTGGCCCATTAGGTGTCTTCTGGTCCATAAAAAATATCTGTAAAGTTTGGTGGCATTTGGACTCCGTTTGGTATTGATTTCCTACGATGTAAAAAACATACAGAAAACAGCACTTGGCACTATGTCAATAGGTTAGTACCAAACAATGATATAAAATGACTACAAAATGATTATAAAACATCCAAGATTTATAATATAACAGCATGGAACAATAAAAAATTATAGATACGTTGGAGACGTATCATCCTCCTCAATACCTCGTTCAGAAATTTTATGCCCCAAGACAATACCTTCATTAACCATAAAGTGACACTTCTCCCAATTCAAGACAAGATTAGTTTGTTCACATCTCTAAAAAACTCGATCAAGGTTGCTTAAGAAATCATCAAAAGAAGTTCCGTAAACGGAAAAATCATCCATGAAAACTTCAACAATCTTTTCACAAAAATCAGAGAATATAGCGGTCATACATCTTTGAAAGGTATCAGGTGCATTGCATAAACCAAAAGGCATACGTCTATAAGCATAAGTTCCAAAAGGACAAGTAAAGGTGGTTTTCTCTTGATCAGGTTGTGAAACAGGTATTTGAGAAAAACCAGAATATCCATCAAGAAAAAAAAGTGTGTTTGCTTAGACAATCTTTCTAGCATTTGATCAATAAATGGCAGAGGGTAATGATACTTTCTAGTAGCTTTATTCAATTTTCTAAAATCTATTACCATTCTATAGCCAGTAACAATCCTTTGTGGAATGAGTTCATTTTTATCATTAGGAACAACAGTAATACCTCCCTTCTTAGGGACACAATGAACATGACTTACCCATCTACTATCAGCTATGGGATAGATTATTCATGCTTCCAGAAGCTTTAGTATTTCAGTTCTTACCACTTCCTTCATCTTAGGATTCAAACATCGTTGGTGATCGACAACGAGTTTAGCATCAGGCTCCATATTAATCTTATGCTGACATAGAGTGGGACTAATGCCCTTAAGATCATCAAGAGTATATCCAATAGCAACACGGTGCTTATTCAGAATTTTTAATAATATTTCCTCTTCATGTTCTGAAAGGTTAGCACTAATAATAGCAGGATATATCTTTTTCTCATCAAGATAAGCATACTTCAAAGTGTCTAGCAATTGTTTTAATTCAAACACGGGATCACCTTTAGGTGGAGGAGGACCTCTTAGAGTTTCAATACGCAAAGTGTGTTTAAGGAGAGGTTGTTGTTCAAAGAATATTTTATCTATTTCATTTATTTCATGCAAGTGCATATCATTTTCATGGTCTAGCAAATATTGTTCTAGTGGATCAGTAGGAGGCCTAGCAATAGAAGCAAGACCAATTATTTCATCCTTACTAGGTAATTCTTTATTGCGAGGTTGTCTACGAAACTTAGAGAAATTAAACTCATGAGACTCATCACCAAAGCTAACACTGACACTTTCCTTCTCACAATATATTTTAGCATTAACAGTGCGGAAGAAAGGTATGTCAAAACTAATGGGACAAAAGTCATCTTGTGGGGAACCAAGAACTAGAAAATCAGTAGGGTATTTTATTTTCCCACACAAGACTTCAACATCTCTAACAATCCCAAGTGGTGTGATGGTGTCTCTATTAGCAAGTTTAATAGTGAGATTTATATCTTCTATCTCAGCGGGTGATATGTCATTCATATTTTCGTGGTATAAGGTAAAAGGAATAGCACTCACACTAGCACCCACATCACACAAACCATGATAACAATGATCTCATATTTTAACTAAGACAACAGGCATGCCAACAACAGGTCTATGTTTATATTTTTCATCGGGTTTGGCAATTCTAGCAGCTTCATCACAGAAATAAATAACATGCCCATCAATATTTTCTACCAGGAGATCTTTAACCAAAGAAACACTAGGTTCTACTTTGATTTTCTCAAAGGATTTAGGTGCTTTAATATTACTTTTGCGAACCACAGTTGATACCTTAGCTTGTTCCTTCATCCTAACACGGAAAGGTGGGTTTTCAATATAAACAGTAGGCATAACTAGGTCAACATTGTAAATAATAGTTTCATATTTAGCTTTAACTGGTTCTTTAATTTCTTCTTTAATAGGGGGGCGATATTTAAACCACTTCTCCTTGGGGAGATCAACATGAGCAGCAAATGATTCACAAAATGAGGCTACTATCTTAGAGTCAAGTCCATATTTAGTGCTAAACTTGTGAAAAGCATCGGTATTCATAAAAGATTTAACACAATCATACTTAAGCTTGATGACCCACAAGTTTAGGGGATCTATCGTGGTCCTTTCGATAAGTAAGAGTGTCAAACCCAACGAGGAGCAGAAGGAAATGACAAGCGGTTTTCAGCAAGGTATTCTCTGCAAGCACTGAAATTATCGGTAATAGATAATTGTGTGATAAGATAATTAATAACGAGTAGCAAGTAACAAAAGTAAACAAGGTGCAGCAAGGTGGCCCAATCCTTTTGTAGCAAAGGACAAGCCTGGACAAACTCTTATATAAAGCAAACCGCTCCCTGGGACACATGGGAATTATTGTCAAGTTAGTTTTCATCATGCTCATATGATTCGCATTCATTACTTTGATAATTTGATATATGTGGGTGGACCGGTGCTTGGGTGCTGCCCTTCCTTGGACAAGCCTCCCACTTATGATTCACCCCTCTCACAAGCATCCACAACTACAAAAGAAGAATTAAGATAAATCTAACCATAGCATGAAACATATGGATCCAAATCAGCCCCTTATGAAGCAACGCATAAACTAGGGTTTAAACTTCTGTCACTCTAGCAACCCATGATCTACTTATTACTTCCCAATGCCTTGCCCTAGGACCAAATAATGGTGAAGTGTCATGTAGTCCATGTTCACATAACACCACTAGAGGAGAAACAACATACATCTCATTAAAATATCGAACGAATACCAAATTCACATGATTACTTATAACAAGACTTCTCCCATGTCCTCGGGAACAAACATAACTACTCACAAAGCATATTTATGATCAAGATCATAGGAGTATTAATTATCATTAAGGATCTGAAAATATAATCTTCCACTAGATAAACCAATTAGCATCAACTACAAGGAGTAATCAAGACTACTAGCAACCCACAGGTACCAATCTAAGGTTTTGAGATAGAGATCGGATACAAGAGATGAGGAGATGGTGCTGGTGAAGATGTTGATGGAGATTGACCCCCTCTCGATGAGAGGATCACTGGTGATGACTATGGCTTCGATTTCCCCCTCTCGGAGGGAAGTTTCCCCGGTAGAACAGCTCCATTGGAGCCCTAGATTGGTTCTGCCCAGGTTCCGCCTCGAGACGGCGACGCTTCATCCCGAAAGCTTCGTTATGTTTTTGTGCAAGTCAAAACACATCATATAGCAGAAGATGGGCGTCGGGGGACTGCCAGGGGCCCACAAGGACGGAGGGCGTGCCCTCCACCCTTGTGGCTGGCTGGTGGCCCCCCTCTGGTGCTTTCTTCGCCCAATATTTTTTGTATATTCCAAAAATATTCTCCATGAATTTTCAGGACTTTTGGAGTTATGCAGAATAGGTCTCTAATATTTGCTCCTTTTTCTAGTCCAGAATTCCAGCTGCCGGCATTCTCCCTCTTCATGTAAACCTTATAAAATAAGAGAGAAAAGGCATAAGTATTGTGATATAATATGTAATAACAACCCATAATGCAATAAGTATTGATATAAAAGCATGATACAAAATGGACGTATCAACTCCCCCAAGCTTAGACCTCGCTTGTCCTCAAGCGAAAGCCAATATCGAAAAATATGTCCACATGTTTAGAGATAGAGGTGTTGATAAAAATAAAATATGGACATGAGGGCATCATGATCATCTTTAGGACAACAACATATATTGTCATATAATTTCTTATGCTAAAGTAACAATTCATTCACAAGGTAAAGTATGAATTGGAAACTTCATTGGAAACTAACAAATATGATTTTAGTCATCGAAGCAATTGCAATTTATTATAACATCGGAAAGAGTCAATATAAGAGCTTTTCATCAAGTCCACATACTCAACTATCATTTAATATTTCACAATTGCTAACACTCATGCGGTACTTATGGGTTCAAAGCTTCAGTTGGACACAGAGAAAGATAGGGGCTTATAGTTTCGCCTCCCAATCTTTTACCTCAAGGGTAATGTCAACAATAATACTTTATGAAAACCTACATCCGAGTGGATATATATATATATATACACACATATATATGGATCTCTCCAACACATAGTGCTTGCCAAAGGAAAAAGTGTAAAAAGGAAAGGTGAAGATGACCATGACTCTTGTATAAAGGAGATGATAAAAGTAAAATATAGGCCCTTCGCAGAGGGAAACAGAGGTTTTCATGCGCTTTTATAGTTGGATGCACAAAATCTTAATGCAAAAGAACGTCACTTTATATTGCCGCTTGTGATAAAGACCTTTATTATGTTGTCCGTCACTTTTATTTCTTCTATATCACAAGTTCGTATAAAGCTTATTTTCTTCACACTAATAGATCATGCATATTTAGAGAGGAATTTTTATTGATTGCACCGATGAAAACTTACTTGAAGGATCTTACTCAATCCATAGGTAGGTATGGTGGACTCTCATGACAAAACCGGTTTAAGGGGTGTTTGGAAGCACAAGTAGTATCTCTACTTGGTGCAAAGAATTTGGCTAGCATGAGAGGGTAAAGCAAGCTCAACATGTTGGAGGATCCATGACAATATAACTTCTATTCGGATATAAGAAACATAAACCACTATGTTGTCTTCCTTGTCCAACATCAACTTTTTAGCATGTCATATTTTAATGAGTGCTCACAATTACGAAATATTTCCAAGATAGTATATTTATATGTGAAGCCTCGCTTTCTTTATTACTTCCTATTAATTGCAACAATGACCAAAACTGTGTTTGCCAACTCTCAACAAATTTTATTCATCATACTCTTTATATGTGAAGTCATTACTCTCCATAAGATCAATATATGATCTTTTTAATTTTTTTCTTTAATTTAATTCCCTCTAGATCATAGCAAGAAAGCAAAGCCCTCAGCTCAAAACTACTCTTTATTATATATAACTCAAGGACTCGATTACATAGATAGAGATTGAAACAAAACTCAAAGCTAGATCATACTAAAAACTTTATTCTACTAGATCAAGATATAACCAAAAGGATCGAACTAAGAAAAGCGATAAAGATAAAGATATGATGGTGATACGATACCGGGGCACCTCCCCCCAGCTTGGCAGTTCCCAAGGGGAGTGCCCGTACCCATGTATTTATGTCTCTTTCTTCGGAGGTGGTGATGATGGAGTTGTTGATGTAGTAGGCTTGCCCTTTTTTCCTCAGCTTACGCTTGAGGATGGAATTTTCCTCCTTCATCTCACCGATCTCCTGTTCAAGTGTTGATATCCTTCTACATAATTCTTGCTTGTTCTCCTGCAAAAGACTAAAAGGGATAAACTCGATCTTTGGTTTCTTTGCTTTGTTCTGGAGACTTGACTTTTTGAACTCCACGTGCATGTGCCCAGGTTGGGGTAGTGGGACTTCCTCTTCATCGGAACTTGTCTCTTCCTTTCCTTTCAGATCATAGTCTTCTTCTTCCTCCGTGGTCCAGCCATAATGCTCTAAATCCCCATAGACCTTGGGGTCTACAATGCAATCAGCTACATAGCTCTCCCCCTCTGAGTCTTGGGACAACATCTTACTCTAAATCTGTTACAGAAACAACTCAAAACAAAAACAGAGGATTTTGTCATGGTACGGTGGTCAACAGTTTCAGGAGATTATATAATGATTTTTTATCGACCAAAAGAAGTATTGTGCAAGAAAACAAAGTTCGGAGGGCACACGAGGTGGCCACAAGAACGGGGGCGCGCCCTCCACCCTTGCGGTGGCCTCGTGTATCTTTCAGACTACTTTTAACTTTCCTAATTTTTTTAATATTCCAAAACAGAGAAAAATTGCTATTAGAACAGTTTTGGAGTCGGTTTACTTATCGTACCTCATACCTATTCCTTTTCGGAGTCTGAAACGTTCTGGAAATTGTCCCTTATGTACTCCTCCGGTGTTACAGTATTAATTATATTGGCCTCAACATTTATGGGAGTACGTGAGATATAATGTTTGACTCTTTGACCGTTTACCACCTTCGGATTTGTGCCTTCGGCGTTGCTTATTTTTATGCCGGAACGATAGACCTCCTCGATAATGTAAGGACCTTCCCATTTAGAGAGAAGATTTCCTGAAAAAAATCTTAAACGAGAGTTGTATAGCAAAACACGATCACCTACGTTAAACTCACGCTTTTGGATTCTCTTGTCATGCCATATTTTAACTTTTTCTTTATACAACTTGGCATTTTCATAGGCTTGGGTTCTCCATTCATCGAGCGAGCTAATGTCAAATAACCTCTTCTCACCGGCAAGTTTGAAATCATAATTGAGATCTTTAATAGCCCAATATGCCTTATGTTCTAGTTCAAGAGGCAAGTGACATGTCTTTCCAAAAACCATTTTATAAGGAGACATACCCATAGGATTTTTATAAGCAGTTCTATAAGCCCATAATGCATCATCAAGTTTCTTATACCAATTCTTTCTATATCCATTAACACTCTTTTGCAAAATCAATTTAATCTCTCTATTACTCAATTCTACTTGACCACTAGATAGAGGATGATATGGAGATGCAATTCTATGGTTGACATCATATTTAGCAAGCATTTTACGGAAAGCACCATGAATAAAATGTGAACCACCACCAGTCATTAAATATATATGGACTCCAAACCTTGGAAAAATAACTTCTTTAAGCATCTTAATAGAAGTGTTATGATCAGCACTACTAGTTGGAATAGCTTCTACCCACTTAGTAACGTAATCAACAGCAACTAAAATATGTGTGTACCCATTAGAGGAAGGAAAAGGTCCCATATAATCAAAGACCCAAACATCAAATGGTTCAATAACAAGTGAATAATTCATAGGCATTTCCTGACGTCTACTAATATTGCCAATTCTCTGGCATTCATCACAAGACAAGACAAACTTACGAGCATCCTTTAAGAGAGTAGGCCAATAAAAACCAGATTGCAATACCTTGTGTGCAGTTCTACCTCCAGCACGGTGTCCTCCGTAAGACTCGGAGTGGCACTTGTGTAGGATCTGTCACTGTTCATTCTCAGGTACACAACGTCTAATAACACCATCTGCTCCTTGTTTATAAAGGTGTGGATCATCCCAAAAGTAATGTCTTAAATCATAGAATTTTTTTTCTTTTGCTGGTATGTGAAACTAGGTGGTATAAATTTAGCAACAATGTAATTAGCATAATTAGCATACCATGGAGTATTATGAGAAGCATTTATGACAACTAATTGCTTATCAGGAAAGCTATCATCAATAGGCAGTGGGTCATCAAGAACATTTTCTAACCTAGACAAGTTGTCAGCAACGGGGTTCTCAGCTCCCTTTCTATCAATAGTATGCAAATCAAATTCTTCTAAAAAGAGAACCCATCTAATAAGTCTAGGTTTAGCATCTTTCTTTTCCATGAGGTACTTAATAGAAGCATGATCAGTGTGAACAGTTACTTTGGAATCAACAATATAAGATCTGAAGTTATCACAAGCAAAAACAACTGCTAAAAATTCTTTTTCAGTAGTAGCATAATTCCTTTGGGAAATGTCTAGAATTTTACTAGCATAATGAATAACATTCAATTTCTTATCAACTCTTTGTCCTAGAACAGCACCAACAGCATAATCACTAGCGTCACACATAATTTCAAAGGGTAAATTCCAATCAGGTGGCTGAGCAATAGGTGCAGAAATCAAGGCTTTCTTAAGTATTTCAAATGCTTCTACACAATCATCATCAAAAATAAAAGGAACATATTTTTGCAAGAGATTAGTGAAAGGCCTAGAAATTTTATAGAAGTCTTTAATAAACCTCATGTAGAAACCAGCATTACCAAGGAAACTTCTTATACCTTTGATATCTTTAGGACACGGCATCTTTTCAATAGCATCTACTTTAGCTTTATCAACTTCAATACCTCTTTCAGAAATTTTATGCCCCAAGACAATACCTTCATTAACCATAAAGTGTCACTTCTCCCAATTCAAGACAAGGTTAGTTTCTTCACATCTCTGCAAAACTCGATCAAGGTTGCTTAAGCAATCATCAAAAGAAGTTCGGTAAACGGAGAAATCATCCATGAAAACCTCAAAAAACTTTTCACAAAAGTCAGAGAATATAGCAGTCATACATCTTTGAAAGGTAGCAGGTGCATTGCATAAACCAAAAGTCATATGTCTATAAGCAAAAGTACCGAAAGGGCAAGTAAAAGTGGTCTTCTCATGATCATCTTTTGACACATGTATTTGAGAAAAACCAGAATGACCATCTAGAAAGCAAAAATGTGTATATTTGGATAATATTTCTAGCATTTGATCAATAAAAGGTAGAGGGTAATGATCTTTTCTAGTAGCTTTGTTCAATTTGTGAAAATCAATTACCATTCTATAACCTGTAACAATGCTTTGCGGAATCAATTCATTCTTATAATTAGGAACAACAGTAATACCTCCCTTCTTAGGGACACAATGAAAAGGACTTACACATCTACTATCAGTAATAGGATAAATTATACCTGCCTCCAGAAGCTTTAATATTTCATTTCTTACCACTTTTTTCAGTTGGGATTTAACCGTCGTTGGTGATCAACAACTGGTTTAGCATATTTCTCCAAATTAATTTTGTGCTGGCATAGAGTGGGACTAATGCCCTTAAGATCATCAAGAGTATATCCAATAGCGGCACGGTGCTTCTTCAGAGTTTTCAATAATTTCTTTTCTTCATGCTTTGAAAGGTTAGCACTAATAATAACAGGATATATCTTATTTTCATCAAGATAAGCATATTTCAAAGTATCAGGTAATTTTTTAAGCTCAAACACGGGATCACCCTTGGGTGGAGGAGGATCCCAAGGGTTTCAAAAGGCAAATTGTGTTTCAAAACAGGCCCTTGATTAAATAAAATTGCATCTATTTCCCTTCTTTCATTCATAAACATATCATTTTCATGATCTAGCAAATATTGTTCTAAAGGATCAGTAGGAGGCACGACAATAGAAGGAAGACCAATAATATCTTCCTTACTAGGAAATTCTTTATCATGGGGTTGTCTATGAAATTTAGAGAAATTAAAATCATGAGCCATATCCCCTAAACCAATAGTAACAATATCTTTCTCGCGGTCTATTTAAGCATTAACAGTATTCAATAAAGGTCTACCAAATATAATGGGACAAAAATTATCTTGTGGGGAACCAAGAACAAGAAAATCAGTAGGGTATTTTATTTTCCCACACAAGACTTCAACATCTCTAACAATACCAATTGGTGATATAGTATCTCCATTGGCAAGCTTAATAGTAACATCAATATCTTCTATCTCAGCAGGTGCAATATAATTCATAATTTCTTTATATAAGGAATAAGGAATTGCACTCACACTAGAACCCACATCACATAAGCCATGATAACAATGATATACTATTTTAACAGAAACAACAGGCATGCAAACCACAGGTCTATGTTTATCTTTAATATCAGCTTTAGCAATTCTAGCAGCTTCATCACAGAAATAAATAACATGCCCTTCAATATTATCAACCAAGAGATCTTTAACCATAGCAATACTAGGTTCAACTTTAATTTGGTCAGGGGGTGTAGGTGTTCTAGTATAACTCTTACAAACCACAGTTGAAGCTTTAGCATGATCCTTTATTCTAACAGGAAAAGGTGGTTTCTCAATATCAGGAGTAGGAAGAATAGGATCAACATTATAAGTAATAGTGTCTTCTTCAACTTTAATATGTTCTACTACTTTCACTTCAATGGGAGGATGATATTTAAACCACTTCTCCTTAGGGAGCTCAACATGAGTAGCAAAAGATTCATAGAAAGAAGCTACTATCTCAGAGTCAAGTCCATATTTAGTGCTAAAATCACGAAAAGCATCGGTATCCATAAAAGATTTAACACAATCAAACTTAAGGTTTATACCTGACTCCTTACCTTCGTCAAGTTCCCAGTCTTTAGAGTTGCATTTAATTCTTTCCAATAAATCCCATTTGAATTCAATATCCTTCTTCATAAAAGAACCAGTACAAGAAGTATCGAGCATGGATCGATCATTATGAGAAAGCCGAGCATAAAAATTCTGAATAATAATTTCTCTTGAGATCTCATGATTGGGGCATGAATATAACATTGAATTAAGCCTCCCCCAAGCTTGAGCGATACTTTCTCCTTCACGAGGCCAAAAATTATATATATATATATATAATTCCGATCATGATGAACCAGATGCATAGGATAAAACTTCTGATGAAATTCCAATTTCAATCGGTTGTAGTTCCATGATCCAATATCATCACATAGCCTATACCATGTCAATGCCTTTCCCTCCAAAGATAAAGGGAAGACCTTCTTCTTGACAACATCCTCGGGCATACCTGCAAGCTAAAATAATCAACAAACTTCATCCACATAGATTAGGTGCATATCAGGGTGTAATGTTTCATCTCCTAGATAAGGATTAGCTAGCAGTTTCTCTATCATACCCGGAGGAATTTCATAATAAATATTTTTAGTAGGTGCAGTATGTTGAGGAGAAACGATTTGCTCTTCCGGTCAAGGTGAAGATACCCCGAACAAGCCCCTCAAAGGATTACTTTCCATAGTAACAACTGACAGTAAATTTCAGCATACTATATAAATGCTTCCTTCCCAAATTCCACTTGCCAAAGGCACTTCACTCCCCAGCAACGGCACCAAAAAAGAGTCTTGATGACCCAGAAGTACAGGGGATCTATCGTAGTCCTTTTGATAAGTAAGAGTGTTGAACCCAACGAGGAGCAGAAGGAAATGACAAGCGGTTTTCAGCAAGGTATTCTCTGCAAGCACTGAAATTATCGTTAACAGATGGTTGTGTGATAAGATAATTCGTAACGAGTAGCAAGTAACAAAAGTAAACAAGGTGCAGCAAGGTGGACCAATCCTTTTGTAGCAAAGGACAAGCCTAGACAAACTCTTATATAAAACAAAGCGTTCTCGATGACACATGAGAATTATTGTCAAGTTAGTTTTCATCATGCTCATATGATTCGTGTTCGGTACTTTGATAATTTGATATGTGGGTGGAGAGGTGCTTGGGTGCTGCCCTTCCTTGGACAAGCCTCCCACTTATGATTGACCCCTCTCGCAAGCATTCACAAATAAGGAAGAATAATTAAGATAAATCTAACCATAGCATGAAACATATGGATCCAAATCAGCCCCTTACGAAGCAACTCATAAACTAGGGTTTAAACTTCTGTCACTCTAGCAACCCATCATCTACTTATTACTTCCCAATGCCTTCCCCTGGGCTCAAATAATGGTGAAGTGTCATATAGTCGACATTCACATAACACCACTACAGGAGAAACAACATACATCTCATCAAAATATCGAACGAATACCAAACTCACATGATTACTTATAACAAGACTTCTCCCATGTCCTCAGGAACAAACGTAACTACTCACAAAGCATATTTATGATCGAGTATTAATTATCATTAAGGATCTGAAAGTATAATCTTCCACCAGATAAACCAACTAGCATCAACTACAAGGAGTAATCAACACTACTAGCAACCCACAGGTACCAATCTAAGGTTTTGAGACAGAGATGGGAACAAGAGACGAGGAGATGGTGCTGGTGAAGATGTTGATGGAGATTGACCCCCTCTCGATGAGAGGATTGTTGGTGATGACTATGGCCTCGATTTCCCCCTTCCAGAGGGAAGTTTCCCCGGTAGAACAGCTCCGCCGGAGCCCTAGATTGGTTCTGCCCAGGTTCCGCCTCGAGACGGCGACGCTTCATCCCGAAAGCTTCCTTATGATTTTGTCTAGGTCAAAACACACCATATAGCAGAAGGTGGGCGTCGGGGGACTGCCAGGGGGCCCACAAGGACGGAGGGCGCGCCCTCCACCCTTGTGGCTAGTTGGTGGCCCCCCTCTGGTGCTTTCTTCGCCCAATATTTTTTATATATTCCAAAAATATTCTCCGTGAAGTTTCAGGACTTTTGGAGTTATGCAGAATAGGCCTCTAATATTTGCTCCTTTTTCCAGTCCAGAATTCCAGCTACCGGGATTCTCCCTCTTCAGGTAAACCTTATAAAATAAGAGAGAAAAGACATAAGTATTGTGATATAATGTGTAATAATAGCCCATAATGCAATAAATATTGATATAAAAGCATGATGCGAAATGGACGTATCAAAGCTTAATACCTGACTCTTTACCTTCATCGAGTTCCCAATCTTCAGAGTTGCGTTTAATTCTTTCTAAAAGATCCCACCTGAATTCAATAGTCTTCTTCATAAAAGGACAAGTACAAGAAGTATCAAACATGGATTGATCATCACAAGAAAGCCGAGCATAAAAGTTCTGAACAATAATTTCTTTTGTGGGCTCATGATTGGGGCATGAATATAACATTGAATTAAGCCTCCCCCAAGCTAGAACGATACTTTCTCCTTCATGAGTCCAAAAATTATATATATAATTCCGATCATGGTGAACTAGATGCATAGGATATATATTTTTGGTGAAATTCCAATTTCAGTCAATTCCAGTTCCAAGATCCAATATCATCGCATAGCCTATACCATGTCAATGTTTTTCCCTTCAAAGATAAAGGGAAAACCTTCTTCTTAACTTCATCTCCAGGTAAACCTGCAAGCTTAAATAATCCACAAATTTCATCCACATGTATTAGATGCATATCAGGATGTTCTATTCCATCTCATGCATAAGGATTAGCTAGCAGTTTTTCTATCATACCCGAAGGAATTTCATAACCAATATTTTCAGTAGGTGCGGTAGGTTGAGGGGCAACTCTTTGTGTTTCCAGTCGAGGTGTAGATACCCCGAACAAATCCCTCAAAGGATGGTTTTCCATAGTAGCAAGTGACAATAAATTTTAGCACGTAGTATAAATTTTTCCTTACCAATTGCGCTTCACTCCCCGGCAACAGCGCCAGAAAAGAGTCTTGATGACCCACAAGTATTGGGGGTCAATCGTAGTCCTTTTGATAAGTAAGAGTGTCGAACCCAATGAGGAGCAGGAGGAAATGACAAGTGGTTTTCAACAAGGTATTTTCTGCAAGCACTGAAATAGTCAGTAACAGGTAGTTTGATAGCAAGATAATTTGTAATGGACAAGTAACGGTAACGGTAGACAAAGTGCAGCAAGGTATCCTAATCCTTTTGTGGCAATGGAACAATCTCTTATAATAAGCAAAGTGTTGTTGAGGGCACGCGGGAATTTCATCTAGTCACTTTCATCATGTTGGTTTGATTCGCGTTCGCTACTTTGATAATTTGATATGTGGGTGGACCGGTGCTTGGGTGATGTTATTACTTGAACAAACCTCACACTTATTATTAACCCCCTCGCAAGCATCCGCAACTACGAGAAAAGTATTAAGATAAAATCTAACCATAGCATTTAACATTTGGATCCAAATCGGTCCCTTACGAAGTAGCGCATAAACTGTGGTTTAAACTTCTGTCACTCTAGCAACCCATCATCTAATAACTACTCCAGAATGCATTTCCTTAGGCCCAAGGATGGTGAAGTGCCATGCAGTCCACATTCACATGACACCACTAAGGGAATCACAACATACATATCATTAAAATATCTAACACATATCAAGTTCACATGATTACTTGCAACATGACTTCTCCCGTGACCTCAAGAACAAAAGTAACTACTCACAAATAATATTAATGCTCAAGATCATAGGGGTATTAAATAGCATAATGGATCTGGACATATAATATTCCACCAAATAAACCATATAGTAATCAACTACAAGATGTAACTAACACTACTAGTCACCCACAGGTACCAATCTGAGGTTCCGGTACAAAGATTGAACACAAGAGATGAACTAGGGTTTCAGAGGAGATGGTGTTGTTGAATATGTTTATGGAGATTGGCCTCCCAAAGATGAGAGGATTGTTAGTCATGACGATGGCTTCGATTTCCCCCTCCGGGACGAAAGTTCCCCCGGCGGAATCGCTCCGCCGGAGGGCAAAAGTGCTCCTGCTCAAGTTCTGCCTCGAGACGGCGGCACTCTATCCCGAAAGTCCTCTCTTTATTTTTTATAGGTCAAAATGACTTATATACCAGAAGATGGGCACCAGAGGTGGGCTGGGCTGGCCACGACCTACCAGGGCGCGCCTGGGGGGCCTGGCTCGCCCTGGTGTCTTGTGGTCACTAGGTGCCCCCCTCCGGTAGTTATTTGCTCCAATATTTTTCATATATTCCAAAATAATTCTCCGTAAATTTTCAGCTTATTTGGAGATGTGCAGAATAGGTGTCTTGACGTACATTTGCAGGTCTAGAATTTTAGTTGCCGGTATTCTCCCTCTTTGTGTAACCTTGCATATTATGAGAGAAAAGACATTAGAATTACTCCATAAAGCATTATTATGCATAAACACATTGTAAATAATAGTAGAAAAATATGATGCAAAATGGGCGTATCATCTGCTGCCGGAGTTCGAGGAAGAGCTAGCCGCTGATGAGCCTGACCGAACCCCTAGAGGTCGGGACAGGCCAATGTGGGGAAATCTCAACACTCGGCCGGCTCCACGCCGTTATGGCAAGGACCCCGTGGACTACCTAGACACTCACGACGTTCGACGTCACATTGAGGTAAACAGGACAGCTCCTCGGCCCATCTATGGATCAAGAGAATGCGCGCCCGCCGGGATGGACGGCTACGACGCCTGGATGGACAGGAACAGCCGCGCCCGAGATCAAACCTACACACGGCTCCCCCCTGACCTCCGACGGGATACCACCTGATTCCGAGGTCCAACTCACCCCACCTGTTTCACAGATAGGGTCATGGAACACCAGTTTCCAGAAGGGTTTAAACCCATCAATATAGAATCATACGATGGTACCACGGACCCAGCAGTGTGGATTGAAAATTTCCTTCTCCACATACATATGGCCAACAGAGATGACCTCCACGCCATCAAATACTTGCCGCTCAAGCTAAAGGGGACGACTAGGCATTGGCTCAATAGCCTGCCTCCTCATTCTATTGGTAGCTGTGAAGCCCTTGAAGACGCTTTTCAGCCAAATTTCCAAGGCACTTACGTCTGACCTCCGGACGCCGACGACCTCAGCCGTGTCACCCAGCAGCCAGGTGAATCAGCCTGAAAGTTCTGGAACAGGTTCCTTACTAAAGAGAACCAGATCATAGGCTGCTCCGACGTCGAAGCCATCACTGTCATATTTCTATTTGGTATGCTGTCTTTGGGTGCTATGGACTTGTTATATGATTGTGTGAAATCGAACATCATACTTAATTAAGTCATAGTAAATTTTCACAATAAATCAATGAGTGAACCCGTTAACTCGATTTTCTGGCTTCACCCCTGTATAGTGGGTCTAAAGGGGGAAGAGGATTTGTAGCACATGGGTGCTCCACTCCCCTATATGAACATTATGTTCAACAAAATACCGGGAAATTTTAAAAAATAACTAGGGTTTTGAGATATGAAACCTGGTGTCTGGTCTACCTTCGTGTGAAATTTTGTGAAAAAACACCATGAAATGTATCCGTGACAAAAAAACTAGACCAGTAGGGGTTCACTCATATTTCTATTTGGTATGCTGTCTTTGGGTGCTATGGACTTGTTATATTATTGTGTGAAATCGAACATCATAATTAATTAAGTCATAGTAAATTTTCACAATAAATCAACGAGTGAACCCGTTAACTCGATTTTCTGGCTTCACCCCTGTATAGTGGGTCTAAAGGGGGAAGAGGATTTGTAGCACATGGGTGCTCCACTCCCCTATATGAACATTATGTTCAACAAAATACCGGGAAATTTTAAAAAAAACTAGAGTTTTGATATATGAAACCTGGTGTCTGGTCTACCTTCGTGTGAAATTTTGTGAAAAAACACCATGAAATGTATCCGTGACAAAAAAACTAGACCAATAGGGGAAGAAGCCCCTACTGATTTTTATTAAAGAGTAGGTCACACCACTGCTCGCTGGCCACTGAGTTAGGAGCCCATCCACATGTATCCGTGACAAAAAGGACAAAAAATTCCTAGTAATTTTCTATGAACCTTCAAACGTGAGTAGTTGGGCACCCAAGTTTGAGATAGCAAGATTTCAGATTCTTTTGAATTTCCCTAGTATTTTTTGAATTTAATTTTCGTATAAGGGGATGGAGCACCCAGGTGCTCTTGTGTATTTTCCATCTAAAGAGTCCCTTATTACGAAACTACTATCTACTATGCACACGACACTTAGGCCTTCCACTATATAGGCCATAATCGGTGCCAAATTTACTTTTTGACATTTAGCACCGATGCTCTACATTGTCCAGCCCGGTGCCAAGTAAAAAATTCTAGGCATCGATGCTTTTACTTGCCCCGGTGTCAAATTCGGTGAGCCAATAAACTAAGCGTGTCTTGGTCCTTTCTCATGCGAAGCAACACCCCATGACACTGGTCCTTGGGTAAGTTGGGCAGATATATTACTAATTTATATGCATGCAGGCCCGTGCTGGAGTGGATGCGAAATTTTTCACATTGTATGGCCGGTGCCATAAAAAGTTCAACTGCTATTTGCGTATACGTGGCTGGCTTTTAAGAAATGTGGCACCGAGTATATAGTGGAAGGCCTTACTTGCTGTCCGACCTGGATAGGACACAACATCCGGTGGCTGTGCTGTCGTTTATCCTGTGCATAGATGGTTTAATTCCTTATTTCTATAGAAAAAGTTGCTCCAAAACCCCAGAGGCCCAGACAAGCAAGGTCTAGCCATTTCATGTTGGGTCATGCACTACTTGTATTTTCAATTTCTAGTCGGTGGAAGAAATTTATGGAGCATCCGCATCAAAGGCCGTCCTGCCACAGGACAGGAGGAGGTACTGGACACAGGTCTCGTGTCGTGTCAAGTTCAACCCGCGTGCCATCGCCACCTAAATGGCGTGCGTGTTTGGCTCTCCTTGTTTGTTTGATTATACTACAGTATACTCCCCTCTGGTAGCTTGCCCTTGTCCTGTAACGTATGGTCCCAACAACTACAACGGTGACAGGTGTATCGGATGAGACTGCTTCGTAGTTTACCACACGACTTGCGGAAACAATCAGGAGCAGTGAAGTCATGGACGTGTGACATTTCATCGACCCAGAATTCAAATACCAGTGCTCAGGCTTGACATATACATGGAGGAATTCGAATCCTAGTTATGTAAGGGCATGTTTGGTTTCAATAAGTCACCAGTATCATTTGACTTATAAGTCGCCTGACCACATTTTTTTATTTTGTTTTTTATGTAAAGGTGATGGAATCCACGCAAAAGAGGATGACTTATAAGTTTTAAGTTAGAGTGGAGTAACTTATGACCTATAAGTTGGGATAACTTATAAGTTGAATCTGTTTCGCAAAATAAGTCTTTTTTTCACTTTTCGACTTATAAGTTGGTGACTTATTTGAAACCCAACAGGCCCTAAGATCATCTACAACCGGGTCTCTTATACTCGTCTCAAACGTCCGAGCAGGTTGTCCGGTCAGTGACCGGTTACAAAAAATCGATCCAACCAAACCTCAATCCGGGCGGCGAGCTTAAACCCTAGCTCAAACCGGGCGGCGAGCTCAAACCCTAGCTCACTCTATCTGGGCGGCGAGCTCAAACCCTAGCTCACTCTATCCTCCTCCCTTGCTTCGTCCACTCCTCCCTCGCCCTTTCCGATCCCATCCACCACGATGAGAAGTTTCGGCAACGACTCCGGCTCTGAGCTCGACTACGAGGAGGAGGTGGCCCTCTGCATTGCGCTGGAGCGGTCCAAGGTGGAGACCGGCGGCAGCTCTGGATCTAGAGCGTCGCCGCACCTCCCGTGCTGACACAACGCGGACGCCAGAGCTGGACCCTCCCGTCCCGCGTGCAGCGACGCCCGGTTAGCACAGTCCGCGTCGGCCCCGCCTCGTCTCCTTCTCGCGCCGACCGCTCCTACACGCGGGCAGCACTGGGTGCTTGTGCCAGCGCCTCAGGCCCACATGCGCACTCCGGAGTCGGAGGCACGCGCCGCGCGCCACAAGAGGCAGCGTGCGCGGGAGAGGTAGGTGGTGAAGCTGTCCGCACGCCGTCATCGCACGACAGAGCCGGATGCCGACGAGGACGCGCGTCTCCTTACCTGGGTGTACCGTCGCTCCCTCATGACGGCGGAGATGGACGCTCGCCGCCTCCCATGAAAGAACGTCAAGGCACTCCAGCTAGCTATTGAGCAGTCAAAGCACGAGGTGAAGGAGGCAGCGGCGGAGAAGGCTCGGTGGCAAGGTTGAAGCGGGAGCAGGACAGGGCGGTCTGTCGAATGAAAGGGCGCATCGTCCTCTCCGACTCCGACAGCAGCGACAGCTGCACCTCGTCTTCCAACGACCAAGACCCTCCACCAGCCACGGACGCCTACAACTGCGCCGATGACCAAAAAGACAAAGGCCCGGCGAGAAAGTGGTGATTCCGGCCGTCCCTCCTTCTCAATGTTTATATCGTTTTTTCTTTATAACTATGTTTCTACCTTTTTAGTTGTAGAAGTTTATGAACTTGTCCATGAACGAATTATAATTTTTTGGATGTGGTGAAGTATGTTATGTTCGTTTGCAGCCGATCTTATGTTCTTTTATAGTTTAATTTTATTGTCCGTCATTTGATCACGTAGGATAAATCAACGTGTACATGGGTAGTATGATTTTAAGGCGTCGGATATGAGATGTGTGGATGTAGAATAGCAAATATGAGGGGTGTCCGGACAATGCCTGCGGACATGTCCGGGCACGTCTATATGGGTTTGAAGGACTGGATTTGACAAGTCCGGGTGTAGATGCTCTAAGCTTGCGAGGTTTCAAGGATGATTTCTTTCTTGATTTCAAGGATGATTTCTTTCTGATTAGATGCGTACATGTATGTTTGTTTAGAGAGCGTGTGTGCTGGTGCATAGTACCCTGTACTACAGTACTTTTTCCGTTCCAAATTACTTGTCTTAAATTTATCTAAATATAGACATATCTAGAATCATTTTAATGCTAAATACCTCTGTATTTAAACAAATTTAAGATAAGTAATTCGAAACGGAAGGAGTATATCCCAGTGGCCCGAGCAACAGGTACGGGAAGACAGAGCACGTGGAATTCATAGCATCCGGGCGTGGCTCGCATGTGGGTGGGCACGCTTTAGGTAGCTACTTGTAGTTCGGAATCGGTCGCTTCTTGCTCCATGGGCCGATCGACCGGGCACGCGTGCACACGTGCACCTGTACGCTCTTCCATTGTGTTGCGTTGTTCTCTTCCGGTCGATGGCTTCTCCTCGATCGTCGCTTCGCCCATGTTGAGTATATATTTATTTGCATGTATTTCGTATTATGGCTCATCTTTTAGTTGTGTATAATTAAGCTTAAGATTTATTCTGCATTTATATATACGTGTATCGGCATCCCATCAATATATCGATCATTGTATTGCCAATTTATTTATCTTACATGGTATCAACTTTTTCGGTCTTACCCTAGGGTTCGCTGCCGCCGCCGCACCCCACCACCGCCGCACCTTGCCGCCACCGTGCTCTTCCCTTCCTCGATCGCGTCGCCGCCGCGCCGCTTCCGCCCAATGCCGCGCCGAACCGCCATTGTCGCGCGCCTCCCGCTCGGGCCGCCGCCGCCCCGTTGCGCTGCTTCTCCGCACTAAAGCCGTTGCCTTCCCCCTTCCCGCAGCCGCTGTACTTCCCCGCCGCCGCGTCTCAACGGCCACCAAAACCCTAACCCTACCCGCCGCACCAATGGACTCCTTCCCGGGCTCTTCAACAACCCGCTCGTCGAACCCCTTCACCGGCCCCGAGCCCTCTGTCGCCGCCATCCGTGACCTTAACATTGAGGCCCAAGTCCCCATCCGTCTCGACGGCTCAAACGCGTCGTACTACATGTGGAAGACCTATTTCAACCTCGTCTTCCACGAGTACTATCTCACCGAGCACATCGACGGCTCCGTGGATGGTGACTACATGAGGGGTGATCCAAAGTGGACCGTCATTGAGACCACGCTCATCAGATGGTTCTACCAAACCGTCTCGAAGGACATCTTCCACGCGGTTGTCGCTGAGGACGACGACGCCTGCGCCGTGTGGACCAAGATCAATGCGCCCTTCACCGACAACAAACTTCAGCGCCTTGTTTTCTTGCAGCAGGAGTTCTTCGGTTGTCACCAGGACAACTCCATCATCTATGAGTACTGCATGAGGCTCAAGATGTTCGCCAACAAGCTTCGCGACATCGGCGTCAAGGTCTTCGATGACCTCATGCTAGCACCCTCACCGTCGGTCTCAACGTGGACTTCGGTAACGCGGCGTCCAACCTTACCCTGCTGCCACGGCCCACCTTCCAGCACGTCGTCGCGTACCTCAAGCTTGAGGAGTGCCGGATGATGAAGGTGAAGCAGCGGGTCCATCACACCGCCCTTGCCGCTGGCACCACCCGCGGCAGCCCTGCTCCACCAGCCACGCCAAGTCCGCACGCGCCACCCGCGCTCGCCGGCTACTTCCCGCTGCCGCTCGCACCCCCCCCCCCCGTGCGTGCCTCCCAGTAGTCGCAAGGTGGTGGGGCCAGCGCAATCGGCGGGGCGACGGGGGCCGCCGCCAGCAACAGTCGTAGCAACAGGCACAGGGTGCGTGGGGGCCCCGCTACCAGCAGCCTCCTCCGCCATGGGCCGTCGAGCAGAACCTGTGGACGGGTGTCGTGCATGCCTATCACATGCCCGTCCCGTGGGCTCCTGCACCGGGTCTTCTTGGTCCTCGCCCCACGGGCCACCAGGCGTTCTTTGGCACCCCTACCAGGGTTACGGCGCTCCCCTCGCGCCGCCACCCCTTGGTGGCTATCGCGCGCCTGCCCAGGCGCCTCCCTATGGAGGCACGCCGCCGCCGCGAGTACCTGCACCATGGGACCCCGCCCTCCTGGGCGCCCTGCACTCTGCGCCGTCGCCGAGTAACTAATGTGGTGGAGGCGACTGGTACATGGAATCAGGTGCTACTACGCACAGACAGCTCATCGTAGTAACCTAACCTCCTCCACTCTCATTAACACATCCACTCGTATCACCGTTGGCAACGGTTCTTCTTTACCTATCACTCATGTCGGTAATACTAGTTTTCCTTCTAGTTCCACACCTATCACTATGTCTAATGTCCTTGTGTTTCACCTGACTTAGGCCCCGTTCGGATCGTCGCTAGCTTCAGCAAATAACTAGCTTCCCGAGAAGCTAGCCGCCGCCAGCTTCCTACGGAAGCAGGATGTGTTCGGCAGCTCCAGATTTTCCCAACTCTGCCTCAGCATGGACTGGCAGCCCACGGAGGGAGCTTTGGACCCAGTTTGATTGCTCCTAGGGTGAGGAAAACTGTTCGCTAAGAGAAAAACGGTTCGAGGATTCACTTCGGAAGGCCATTTCTTGTGTAATTCTGAGCAACTCCCCTTCTCCTTTTCTTGAAGCTGCGCTTCCGCTGCTCCAGAAACTTGCAATAGGGGCTGCTCTTTCTCCAGGAGCGACCTTCTCGAAGCTGGACCGTTCGGCTAGATTCTCATGCATATTTCCAGAAGCTGGATCGTGGAGAGGATCCGAACGGGGCCTTAGTCACGAGCTTAGTTTCCGTTTGTCATCTTACTCGTGAGAACCCATGTACTGTTGAATTTGATAGTGTTGGTTTTTCTGTGAAGGACGCCCGTACCCGGATGGTACTCCATTGATGTGACAGCCTTGATGAGCTCTATCCGTGCAAGCCGGCGCCTCCACCTCCACACCCGTCGCCCTCGCCGCTGGCGTCGATCTTTGGCATGCTCGCTTGGGCCACCCCAACCCCACCATTTTGCGTCAGATTCTTAGGAGTTTTTCTTTCTCATGTAATAAGCTCAACGAGCATATTTATGAGGCTTGTCGTTTGGGAAAGCACATTCGTCTTCCCTTTAGTACATCTATCAAAATTTCCACTTTTCCATTTCAATTACTTCTTAGTGATGTTTGTACGTCTCCCGTTGCAAGTAACACGGGTTATCTATACTATTTTGTGATTTTAGATGATTATTCTCGTTATATGTGGACTTTTCCTCTTCGTCGTAAATCTGATGCTTTAGCCACACTCACCGCCTTTTATTCCTATATCACCATCCAGTCTGGTCGCCCCATACTTGCACTCCAAACTGATAACGGAAAAGAGTTTGACAACGTCGCTCTCCGCACCCTTCTTGTTGGGGAACGTAGTAATTTCAAAAAAAATCCTACGCACATGCAAGATCATGGTGATGCACAACAACGAGAGGGGAGAGTGTTGTCCACGTACCCTCGTAGACCGAAAGCGGAAGCGTTAGCACAACGCGGTTGATGTAGTCGTACGTCTTCACGATCCGACCGATCAAGTACCGAACGCACGGCACCTCCAAGTTCAGCACACGTTCAGCCCGATGATGTCCCTCGAACTCTGATCCAGCCGAGTGTTGAGGGAGAGTTTTGTCAGCACGACGGCGTGGTGATGATGTTGATGTTCTACCGACGCAGGGCTTCGCCTAAGCACCGCTACAGTATTATCGAGGTGGACTATGATGGAGGGGAGCACCGCACACGGCTAAAAGATCAACTTGATCAATTGGTGTGTCTATGGGGTGCCCCCCTGCCCCCGTATATAAAGGAGCAAGGGGGGTGGCTGACCAGGGAGAGGGCGCGCCAGGAGGAGTCCTACTCCCACCGGGAGTAGGACTCCCCCCCTTTCCTAGTTGGAATAGGATTGGGAGGGGGGAAGAGAAGGGAGAGAAGGAAAAGGGGGGCGCCGCCCCCCTCTCCTTGTCCTATTCGGACTAGGGGGAGGGGCGCGCGGCCCAGCCCTGGCCGCCTCTTCTCTTCTCCGTAAAGTCCCACTAAGGCCCATTTACCTCCCGGTGGGTTCCGGTAACCTCTCGGTACTCCGGTAAAATCCCGATTTCATCCGGAACACTTCCGATATCCAAACCTAGGCTTCCAATATATCAATCTTCATGTCTCGACCATTTCGAGACTCCTCGTCATGTCCGTGGTCACATCCGGGACTCCGAACAACCTTCAGTACATCAAAACATATAAACTCATAATATAACTGTCATCGTAACGTTAAGCGTGCGGACCCTACGGGTTCGAGAACTATGTAGACATGACCGAGACATGTCTCTGGTCAATAGCCAATAGCGGAACCTGGATGCTCATATTGGCTCCTACATATTCTACGAAGATCTTTATCGGTCAAACCGCATAACAACATACGTTGCTCCCTTTGTCATCGGTATGTTACTTTCCCGAGATTCGATCGTCGGTATCTCAATACCTAGTTCAAGCTCGTTACCGGCAAGTCTCTTTACTCGTTCTGTAATGCATCATCCCATAACTAACTCATTAGTTGCAATGCTTGCAAGGCTTAAGTGATGTACATTACCGAGAGGGCCCAGAGATACCTCTCCGACAATCAGAGTGACAAATCCTAATATCGACATACGCCAACCCAACAAGTACCTTTGGAGACACCTGTAGAGCACCTTTATAATCACCCAGTTACGTTGTGACATTTGGTAGCACACAAAGTGTTCCTCCGATAAACGGGAGTTGCATAATCTCGTAGTCATAGGAACATGTATAAGTCATGAAGAAAGCAATAGCAACATACTAAACAATCGGGTGCTAAGCTAACGGAATGGGTCATGTCAATCACATCATTCTCCTAATGATGTGACCCTGTTAATCAAATGACAACTCATGTCTATGGTTAGGAAACATAACCATATTTGATCAACGAGCTAGTCAAGTAAAGGCATACTAGTGACAATCTGTTTGTCTATGTATTCACACATGTATTATGTTTCCGGTTAATACAATTCTAGCATGAATAATAAACATTTATCATGATATAAGGAAATAAATAATAACTTTATTATTGCCTCTAGGGCATATTTCCTTCAGTCTCCCACTTGCACTAGAGTCAATAATCTAGATTACACAGTAATGATTCTAACACCCATGGAGCCTTGGTGCTGATCATGTTTTGCTCGTGGAAGAGGCTTAGTCAACGGGTCTGCAATATTCAGATCCGTATGTATCTTACAAATTTCTATGTCTCCCACCTGGACTAAATCCCGGATGGAATTGAAGCGTCTCTTGATGTGCTTGGTTCTCTTGTGAAATCTGGATTCCTTCGCCAAGGCAATTGCACTAGTATTGTCACAAAAGATTTTCATTGGACCCGATGCACTAGGTATGACACCTATATCAGATATGAACTCCTTCATCCAGACTCCTTCGTTTGCTGCTTCCTAAGCAGCTATGTACTCCGCTTCACATGTAGATCCCGCCACAACGCTTTGTTTAGAACTGCACCAACTGACAGCTCCACCGTTCAATGTAAACACGTATCCAGTTTGCGATTTAGAATCGTCCGGATCAGTGTCAAAGCTTGCATCAACTTAATCGTTTACGATGAGCTCTTTGTCACTTCCATATAAGAGAAACATAGCCTTAGTCCTTTTTAGGTATTTCAGGATGTTCTTGACCGTTGTCCAGTGATCTACTCCTGGATTACTTTGGTACCTCCCTGCTAGACTTATAGCAAGGCACACATCAGGTCTGGTACACAACATTACATACATGGTAGAGCCTATGGCTGAAGCATAGGGAACACCTTTCATTTTGTCTCTATCTTCTGTAGTGGTCGGGCATTGAGTCTTACTCAACTTCACACCTTGTAATACAGGCAAGAACCCTTTCTTTGCTTGATCCATTTTAAACTTCTTCAAAACTTTGTCAAGGTATGTGCTTTGTGAAAGTCCAATTAAGCGTCTTGATCTATCTCTATAGATCTTGATGCCCAATATATAAGCAACTTCACCGAGGTCTTTCATTGAAAAAATCTTATTCAAGTATCCCTTTATGCTATCCAGAAATTCTATATCATTTCCAATCAACAATATGTCATCCACATATAATATTAGAAATGCTACAGAGCTTCCACTCACTTTCTTGTAAATACAGGCTTCTCCAAAAGTCTGTATAAAACCAAATGCTTTGATCACACTATCAAAGCGTTTATTCCAACTCCGAGAGGCTTGCACCAGTCCATAAATGGATCACTCGAGCTTGCACACTTTGTTAGCTCCCTTTGGATCGACAAAACCTTCTGGTTGCATCATATACAACTCTTCTTCCAGAAATCCATTTAGGAATGCATTTTGACATCCATTTGCCAAATTTCATAATCATAAAATGCGGCAATTGCTAACATGATTCGGACAGACTTAAGCATCGCTACAGGTGAGAAAGTCTCATCGTAGTCAATCCCTTGAACTTGTCGAAAACCTTTCACAACAAGTCGAGCTTTGTAGACAGTAACATTACCATCAGCGTCAGTCTTCTTCTTGAAGATTCATTTATTCTCAATTGCTTGCCAATCATCGGGCAAGTCAACCAAAGTCCACACTTTGTTCTCATACATGGATCCCATCTCAGATTTCATGGCTTCAAGCCATTTTGCGGAATCTGGGCTTACCATCGCTTCTTCATAGTTCGTAGGTTCATCATGATCTAGTAGCATGACTTCCAGAACATGATTACCGTACCAATCTGGTGCGGATCGTACTCTGGTTGATCTACGAGGTTCAGTAGTAACTTGATCTAAAGTTCCATGATCATCATCATTAACTTTCTCACTAATTGGTGTAGGCGTCACAGGAACTGGTTTCTGTGATGAACTACTTTCCAATAGAGGAGCAGGTATAGTTACCTCATCAAGTTCCACTTTCCTCCCACTCACTTCTTTTGAGAGAAACTCCTTCTCTAGAAAGGATCCATTCTTAGCAACGAATGTCTTGCCTTCGGATCTGTGGTAGAAGGTGTAACCAACAGTTTACTTTGGGTATCCTATGAAGACACATTTCTCTGATTTGGGTTCGAGCTTATCAGGTTGAAGCTTTTTTACATAAGCATCGCAGCCCCAAACTTTCAGAAACGACAACTTTGGTTTCTTACCAAACCACAGTTCATAAGGCGTCGTCTCAACGAATTTCGATGGTACCCTATTTAATGTGAATGCGGCCGTCTCTAAAGCATATCCCCAAAATGATAGCGGTAAATCTGTAAGAGACATCATAGATCGTACCATATCTAGTAAAGTACGATTACGACGTTCGGACATACCATTACGATGTGGTATTCTGGGTGGCGTGAGTTGCGAAACTATTCCGCATTGTTTCAAATGTAGACCAAATTCGTAACTCAAATATTCTCCTCCACGATTAGATCGTAGAAACTTTATTTTCTTGTTACGATGATTTTCAACTTCACTCTGAAATTCTTTGAACTTTTCAAATGTTTCAGACTTATGCTTTCAAGTAGATATACCCATATCTGCTTAAATCATTCGTGAAGGTGAGAAAATAACGATATCCGCCACGAGCCTCAACATTCATCGGACCACATACATCTGTATGTATGATTTCCAACAAATCTGTTGCTCTCTCCATAGTTCCGGAGAATGGCGTTTTAGTCATCTTGCCCATGAGGCACGGTTCGCAAGTACCAAGTGATTCATAATCAAGTGGTTCCAAAAGTTCATCAGTATGGAGTTTCTTCATGCGCTTTACACCGATATGACCTAAACGGCAGTGCCACAAATAAGTTGCACTATCATTATCAACTCTGCATCTTTTGGCTTCAACATTATGAATATGTGTATCACTACTATTGAGATTCATCAAAAATAGACCACTCTTCAAGGGTGCATGACCATAAAAGATATTACTCATATAAATAGAACAACCATTATTCTCTGATTTAAATGAATAACCGTCTCGCATCAAATAAGATCCAGATATAATGTTCATGCTCAACGCTGGCACCAAATAACAATTATTTAGGTCTAATACTAATCCGAAGGTAGATGTAGAGGTAGCGTGTCGACCGTGATCACATCGACTTTGGAACCGTTTCCCACGCGCATCGTCACCTCGTCCTTTGCCAGTGTTCGCTTAATCCGTAGTCCCTGTTTCGAGTTGCAAATATTAGCAACAGAACCAGTATCAAATACCCAGATCCTACTGCGAGCTCTAGTAAGGTACACATCAATAACATGTATATCACCTATACCTTTATTCACCTTGCCATCCTTCTTATCCGCCAAATACTTGGGGCAGTTCCGCTTCCAGTGACCAGTCTGCTTGTAGTAGAAGCACTCAGTCTCAGGCTTAGGTCCATACTTGAGTTTCTTCTCCTAAGTAGCAACTTGCTTGCTGTTCTTCTTGAAGTTCCCCTTCTTCTTCCCTTTGCCCTTCTTGAAACTGGTGGTCTTACTGACCATCAACACTTGATGCTCCTTCTTGATTTCTACCTCCGCAGCTTTTAGCATTGCGAAGAGCTCGGAAATTGTCTTATTCATCCCTTGCATATTATAGTTTATCATGGAGCTCTTGTAGCTTGGTGGCAGTGATTGAAGAACTCTGTCAATGACACTATCAACCGGAAGATTAACTCCCAGCTGAGTCAAGTGATTATGGTACCCAAACATTCTGAGTATATGTTCACTGACAGAACTATTCTCCTCCATGTTGCAGCTGTAGAACTTATTGGAGACTTCATATCTCTCAATCCGGGCATTTACTTGAAATATTAACTTCAACACCTGGAACATCTCATATGCTCCATGATGTTCAAAACGTCTTTGAAGTCCCGGTTCTAAGCCGTAAAGCATGGCACATTGAACTATCGAGTAGTCATCAGCTTTGCTCTGTCAGACGTTCTTAACGTTGTCAGTTGCATCAGCAGCAGGCCTGGCACTCAGCGGTGCTTCCAGGCCATAATTCTTCTGAGCAGCAATGAGGATAATCCTCAAGTTACGGACCCAGTCCGTGTAATTGCTACCATCATCTTTCAACTTTGCTTTCTCAAGGAACGCATTAAAATTCAACGCAACAACAGCACGGGCCATCTATCTACAATCAACATAGACAAGCAAGATACTATCAGGTACTAAGTTCATGATAAATTTAAGTTCAATTTAATCATATTACTTAAGAACTCCCACTTAGAAAGACATCCCTCTAATCTTCTAAGTGATCACGTGATCCAAATCAACTAAACCATAACCGATCATCACGTGAAATGGAGTAGTTTTCAATGGTGAACATCACTATGTTGATCATATCTACTATATGATTCACGCTCGACCTTTCGGTCTCAGTGTTCCGAGGCCATATATGCATATGCTAAGCTCGTCAAGTTTAACCCGAGTATTCTGCGTGTGTAAAACTGGCTTGCACCCGTTGTAGATGGACGTAGAGCTTATCACACCCGATCATCACGTGGTGTATGGGCACGACGAACTTTGGCAACGGTGCATACTCAGGGAAAACACTATTATCTTGAAATTTAGTGAGAGATCATCTTATAATGCTACCGTCAATCAAAGCAAGATAAGATGCATAAAAGATAAACATCACATGCAATCAATATAAGTGATATGATATGGCCATCATCATCTTGTGCTTGTGATCTCCATGTCCGAAGCACCGTCATGATCACCATCATCATCGGCGCGACACCTTGATCTCCATCGTAGCATCGTTGTCGTCTCACCAAACTTATGCTTCCTCGACTATCGCTATCGCTTAGTGATAAAGTAAAGTATTACAGGGCGATTATATTGCATACAATAAAGCGACAACCATATGGCTCCTGCCAGTTGCCGATAACTTGGTTACAAAACATGATCATCTCATACAATAAAATTTAGCATCATGTTTTGACCACATCACATCACAACATGCCCTGCAAAAACAAGTTAGACGTCCTCTACTTTGTTGTTGCAAGTTTTACGTGGCTGCTACGGGCTTAGCAAGAACCGTTCTTACCTACGCATCAAAACCACGATGATAGTTTGTCAAGTTGGTGTTGTTTTAACCTTCGCAAGGACCGGGCGTAGCCACACTCGGTTCAACTAATGTTGGAGAAACTGACACCCGCCAGCCACCTATGTGCAAAGCACGTCGGTAGAACCAGTCTCGCGTAAGCGTACGCGTAATGTCGGTCCGGGCCGCTTCATCCAACAATACCACCGAACCAAAGTATGACATGCTGGTAAGCAGTATGACTTATATCGCCCACAACTCACTTGTGTTCTACTCGTGCATATGACATCTACCATAAAACCTGGCTTGGATGCCACTGTTGGGAACGTAGTAATTTCAAAAAAATTCCTAAGCACACGCAAGATCATGGTGATGCACAGCAACGAGAGGGGAGAGTGTTGTCCATGTACCCTCGCAGACCGAAAGCGGAAGCGTTAGCACAACGTGGTTGATGTAGTCGTACGTCTTCACGATCCGACCGATCAAGTACCGAACGCACGGCACCTCCGAGTTCAGCACACGTTCAGCCCGATGACGTCCCTCGAACTCCGATCCAGCCGAGTGTTGAGGGAGAGTTTCGTCAGCACGACGGCGTGGTGACGATGTTGATGTTCTACCGATGCAGGGCTTCGCCTAAGCACCGCTACAGTATTATCGAGGTGGACTATGCTGGAGGGGGGCACCACACACGGCTAAAAGATCAACTTGATCAATTGTTGTGTCTATGGGGTGCCCCCTGCCCCCGTATATAAAGGAGCAAGGGGGTGTGGCCGGCTAGGGAGAGGGCGCGCCAGGAGGAGTCCTACTCCCACCGGGAGTAGGACTCCCCCCCCCCTCCCTCTTTCCTAGTTGGAATAGGATTCGGGTGGGGGAAAGAGAAGGGAGAGAAGGAAAGGGGGGGCGCCGCCCCCTCTCCTTGTCCTATTCAGACTAGGGGGGCGCGCGGCCCAGCCTAGGCCGCCTCTCCTCTTCTCCGTAAAGGCCCACTAAGGCCCATTTACCTCCTGGGGGGTTCCGGTAACCTCCCGGTACTCTGGTAAAATCCCGATTTCACCCGGAACACTTCCGACATCCAAACATAGGCTTCCAATATATCAATCTTCATGTCTCGACCATTTCGAGACTCCTCGTCATGTCCGTGATCACATCCGGGACTCCGAACAACCTTCGGTACATCAAAACATATAAACTCATAATATAACTGTCATCGTAACGTTAAGCATGCGGACCCTACGGGTTCGAGAACTATGTAGACATGACCGAGACACGTCTCCGGTCAATAGCCAATAGCGGAACCTGGATGCTCATATTGGCTCCTACATATTCTACGAAGATCTTTATCGGTCAAATCGCATAACAACATACGTTGTTCCCTTTGTCATCGGTATGTTACTTGCTCGAGATTCGATCGTCGGTATCTCAATACCTAGTTCAAGCTCGTTACTGGCAAGTCTCTTTACTCGTTCTGTAATGCATCATCCCGCAACTAACTCATTAGTTGCAATGCTTGCAAGGCTTAAGTGATGTGCATTACCGAGAGGGCCCAGAGATACCTCTCCGACAATCGGAGTGACAAATCCTAATCTCGAAATACGCCAACCCAACAAGTACCTTTGGAGACACCTATAGAGCACCTTTATAATCACCCAGTTACGTTGTGACGTTTGATAGCACACAAAGTGTTCCTCCGCTAAACGGGAGTTGCATAATCTCATAGTCATAGGAACATGTATAAGTCATGAAGAAAGCAATAGCAACATACTAAACGATCGGGTGCTAAGCTAACGGAATGGGTCATGTCAATCACATCATTCTCCTAATGATGTGACCCTGTTAATCAAATGACAACTCATGTCTATGGTTAGGACCATCTTTGATCAACGAGCTAGTCAAGTAGAGGCATACTAGTGACAATCTGTTTGTCAATGTATTCACACATGTATTATGTTTCCGGTTAATACAATTCTAGCATGAATAATAAACATTTATCATGATATAAGGAAATAAATAATAACTTTATTATTGCCTCTAGGGCATATTTCCTTCACTTCTCGCCTCTCACAGTACCATCTTCTGTCTTACTTGTCCTTACACATCACAGCAGAACGGCCGCGCCGAGCGCATGTTCTGCACTCTTAATGACTGCGTTCGCAGTTACTTTTTCACTCTAACGTGTCTGCTTGGTTTTGGCCCGATACTCTCGCCACCGCCAGCCTTTTAGTTAACATCCGTCTGTGTCGTCCTCGGCGGAACTACTCCCCTCACCACCTTCTCTTCGGTACACCGCCATCCTATGACAGTCTTCGCATCTTTGGGTGTCTTTGTTATCCTAGTACCACGTCCACCATGCCACACAAACTCGCACCACATTCCATACCATGTCTCTTCCTTGGCTATCCCTCTAACACAAAAGGTTATCGATGATATGATCCTATCACTCATCGTGTGTACACCTCGAAGCACGTGTATTTTGTCAAGCGATGTTCCCGTGTTTTTCAAGTTTCTCCGGCTTCGACTCCTTCGGCGCCGACCCCCGCGCCCCCTGCTTGGAGCGATGCGCGGCGGCACCCCGCGAAGACCCGCCCCCCTAACCCAAGCAGGCGCCTTCTGCTGCCTTCCGGTTTTTCAACTCCCTCCCCCGAGGTCGAGTCTCACCGGGCCCCCGGGTCCCCGTCTCCCTCCTCCGAGGTTGAGCCGGCGGGCACCCCGCCCTCCACCCCGGTTGGCGTCGCCACCCCAGCTACCAGCTCGAACACCGCCGACGACTCGCCTGCCGTCGTGGCCCCGCTGTCGTGGGCACCACCGCCGCCGCGGCACCCGCCACCGCTGTTGGCCCGGCCGCCACGGGCCCCGCTGCGCCCGCTGCCCCGCCTCTCGGCGTGCGACCCGTGCTCGGGACTGGTGTGCTTCTGCCGAGCACGCGCTACTCCTCCAACGAGTATGTGTGCGCTGCCTCGACGTCGACACCGTCACCCATCCCCGCCTTCGCTCGCGTTGCCCTTCGGGATCCCCACTGGCTTGCAGCGATGCAGGAGGAGTTCGACGCCCTGCAGCGCAACCGCACGTGGCATCTTGTTCCACGACCCCCTCGTGCCAACATCATCACTGGCAAGTGGGTGTTCCACCACAAGACCCGCCCGAACAGTTCTCTCGAGCGTTACAAGGCTCGGTGGATGGTTCGTTGATTTCGGCAGCGCGCGGACATGGACCGCACCGACACCTTTGCTCCTGTTGTTAAACCAGGCACGATCTGTGCTGCGCTCCAGTTGGCGGTCTCGCGAGTCTGGCCTGTGCATCAGCTGGATGTCTCCAACGCCTTCTTGAACGGTCATCTTGCCGAGCAGGTGTTCTGTGAGCAGCCCACTGGTTTCGTCGGCGCCGAGCATCCGGACTTCGTGTGCTTGCTCTCCCATTCTCTTTCCGGGTTGAAGTAGGCACCTTGGGCTTGGTACCAGCGTATCGCAGCCTTCCTGTAGTCTTTGGGCTTTCGGTCCACTCACTCCGATGCCTCACTCTTTGTGTATCATCAGGGAGCTGACGTTGCATATCTGTTGCTCTACGTCGACGACATCATCCTCATAGCGTCCGCTCCCGAGCTCCTTCAATGGCTGACAGCTCGTCTTGGTGATGAGTTCGCCCTCAAGGACTTGGGGCCTCTGCACTACTTCCACAGCATCGAGGTAGTCCGTCGGGATGACGGCTTCTTTCCGCATCAGCAGAAGTATGCCCACGAGCTTCTGGAGCGTGCCGTTGACGATGACATGTACCTAGGGTAGGTTCTTAGGCCTGACCTAGACGCCCTAGCAAAGGACATTACCCTAGAGTCCAAGGCCTACAAGGTTCAACAGAAGATACCGACTGGAATTATCATGAAGTGCAATCCACTCGACGAAAGATTCCACTCGGATATCCCAATTCCACTTGACCATGATTAAATCACCCGACCATACAAGAACTCACTCGGAGTACAGAATGCCTAGAGTCACCCCAAGAAGTCAACGGTTAGGCATTCACTCCGTCATCATAAGGACCATTTATTACAGGTGTTACCAGTAACGTTCAGGACATAATTCTCATTGAACCCTTGTGTAACTGAGGGCTGCGAGGGGCCAGACGCACTCTATATAAGCCGCCCCTCCCCTCTGGCACAAGGGTTGCACCCCCTGTAACTACCACACACTTCAATCGACAAGCCTCCGCGGCACCGAGACATAGGGTTGTTACCTCCTTCGAGAGGGGGCCTGAACTCGTAAACTTGTGTGTACAACCTCACCGTAGCTAGGACTCTGGCCTCTCCTACGTACCCCCTACTTTTACTGTCAGACTCGTTCCCACGACACCTGCATGCTTAACTGCAAGCTGGCGCCCACCCCCGTCGACATGAAGGCGAAGATCTCTGCTCTGGAGGGGTCTCTCGCGTCCAATGCAGCGTTCTATCGCTCCATTGTTGGTGCTTTACAGTACCTACGCTGACTCGACCCGACCTGCAGTACACTGTCCAGCAGGTGTGCCTCCACATGCACGCCCCGCGTGACCCTCATTGGACTTTGGTGAAGCGTATTCTCCGTTACATACGCGGCACCATGTCCTTGGGACTCACCCTGACGGACTCCGCCTCCACCGACCTCGTTGCCTACTCGGATGCCGATTGGGCAGGCTGCCCCGACACCCGGTGCTCCACGTCCGGCTATTGCGTCTACCTTGGGCCCTCGTTGATCTCTTGGTCATCGAAGCGGCAGCCCACGGTCTCCCGCTCCGGCGCCAAGGCAGAGTATCGGGTCGTGGCTAACGTCGTGGCCGAGTGCTCTTGGATCCGCCAGCTGCCGCAGTAGTTTCTTTGTGACGTTCACAAGGCCACTCTTGTCTACTGCGATAATGTCAGCACGGTCTACCTCTCCGCCAACGCGGTGCACCATCGACGTACGAAGCATATTGAGCTCGATATTCACTTCGTGCGAGAGTAGGTTGCCCTTGGCCGTGTTTAGATTCTTCACGTTCCGACGTCGCAACAGTTTGTTGATGTGATGACTAAGGGATTGCCTACTCCCGTCTTCAAGGAGTTCGGTCCAGTCTCTGTGTCACCGGTGACGCTTCGACTGCGGGGATGTTGAATATATATTTGTGTTGCATGTATTTCGTATTGCGGCCCACCTTCTAGTTATGTATAGTTGAGGTTAAGACCTACCCTATACTTATATGCACGTGCATCGGCACCCGATCAATATATCGATCATCGTATTGCCAGCTTGTCTATCTACGGCCCACTTGTGCTACGACACACACAACGGGGAGAGAAGCCAAGCCTATGCATGCAGCACCGGCTGGCCTGTAGGCTGTAGGTATCGGAAAAGGAGTTGGCGTGGCTTTCGTGACCTCACGTACGGTGGCCCGTTGTAGTCGTGACTCGCCAAGGTCGTCCTAGAAACTGCTTCTCAAAAAAAAAGAAAAGAAAAGAAAAACGGGAACTGTCATTCATAGAAAATTTGCGTGGCTGGTAGCTAGTCCTGCCCGCGTGTTGGACGTCCGATGCGGAAGCACGTTAACTAGACGACCCTCACCCGGTCTTTTAGCCAGGCGGCCTCCAGCCATACGCCGCGCGCCTAATCTAGAGAGACGCGTCCATCTTCTCCGTAGTGCTCATGTCGTCGATGCCGATGCCATATCCTCTCCGACATTTCAATCGCCGAACGCTGGTCCCCCGCGCACTCGCTTTCTCTCTACAACGATGAACCCACCCGTCGCCCTCGCCCTCGCCCAACGAGGTGCAAGGCAACCGCTGCTCGAGTAGGAGATGCGTGTGTCACGTGTCCGAACAGTATTCGGCACATCATCAAAAATTATTTGAAACTAAACTTTGGGCGGTTTCTTGTTGAGGAATGAGGAGTAATGCCGCTGGTCCCAGCCTAGCTAGAGGGAAACGTCGTCGCTGGTTTCAGTTGACAGGATAGCCCATGTTAACAGACACCGGCCTTCATGATGCTAACTGTGCAGCTATTCAGTCGTTCGCAGTACATCTCTGATGCAGACACCCACAAGAATTTCTTTTCAAATCGTTGGAAATTAGCGTCCAACTTGGATTGGACATAAATAAAAGGTATATATATGTTTCCTTAGTTATCACAACAAAAAGGGTGTTTGGTCTAGTGGTATGATTCTCGCTTCGGGTGCGAGAGGTCCCGAGTTCGATTCTCGGAACACCCCAATTTTTTGTCATTTTTAAAACTAATAACAAATATGCTCCCCTGTAAATTCAAATCGTCGTTTGTTTTTCTTTGTGCAAGGATACAGCATACTATTCTTATGCCTAACTTTGACCATTAATTTTACGAAGAAAATAAGAATATGATTTTTTCTGCGGTGGAAAATAAGTATCTCATTGGAGGCGCATTTCAAAGAACTTTCCCTTAATGTATATTTGATGACATATAACCCATGTTTTATTGACTCGGAACACCCCAATTTTTTGTCATTTTTAAAACTAATAACAAATATGCTCCCCTGTAAATTCAAATCGTCGTTTGTTTTTCTTTGTGCAAGGATACAGCATACTATTCTTATGCCTAACTTTGACCATTAATTTTACGAAGAAAATAAGAATATGATTTTTTCTGCGGTGGAAAATAAGTATCTCATTGGAGGCGCATTTCAAAGAACTTTCCCTTAATGTATATTTGATGACATATAACCCATGTTTTATTGACTAAAATTATGAGTCAAAGTTCAACACAAAAAGCGAAGTGCCTTGTATATGAAAACGGAGGAAGTATTTTTGTTCGAGTTGTCGTTCAAAAATATTCATTCCATTTTTGGCATTTGCCTCTCATAACTTTCACCTTTTCGTAGGCGTCCTTGGATTGGCCCGGGAGATCAAATTGATTACATAAACATGAGTTTAATTAATAGATTTATTAAGCATTTGTACCACTGGCGTCATCCTCCCGCGCAGAACGGGATGCAACATACGCCAAACCGTGCATGTTACCCCCGCATTGAACAGGTAACATAGTTGTCCATCTGGCATTCATGTGCCCAAGATGCAACTTTACCCGGAGATCCGATTAGGCGTGCAAGCAGCAATCCCGAAGGTAAGTTTTCTATAGATGATGAAAAGGATTCCCCCGATTTACGAGATTGAATTGAACAAGTAATGAAGGCAACGAAGGTGATCCCACTTGAATAGTGCACAGTGGCGCACAAAAGAGGACAAACAGATTAAAACATTCATTCAATCCCACGACGACCAATTTTAGTTGTGAACGCATCATGCAACAATTATCAAGATGATGTTGTGCCTAGTCTCGTGAATAGTTATGTCTGGTAACAACCCGAGATCAGCCCCCAATGATCCGATCGACATCAAGATGGTAGAAAGGAAAAATCAGTCGATAATGTGGCTTAAGCCCCCACTCAGCTTACAATCACTAATGCGACTCATGACATGTCAGTCGATCCAGCATGACCAACCACAAGATCATGTAAACGCAGAAGGAGCGCTTCTTCAGCGGAAGTAGACCGACACAAGTGGGATGTCGACATCGTTGTCGTCGTCATCCTCACAGGCCACCACAACGTCGAGATGACGCCGGTAAGAGGGCACCTCCATCTTAGCCACCTCCCTGGCAACATCAACAACCTTCCTGTCAAGCCGTTCCTTGTGCCTGGGGAACATGGAGTTGTACAGCAGAGAGGTGCCACAGGATATGCTGTAAGCGTTCAGGCCCTTCTCCTTGAGCCACTCCAGGAGCTCCCTCAGCGTGATGTTGCCTGTCACAGTCCACCGGTCCCAGACCGTCCACGACAGCTCCTGGTGCTTGATGGTCTTGGGTGGAACTGGTTCAGCAATGGAGAAGAGAGGGATCGCAAGGTTTGCAAACGTGTTGCGGTAGTCTTCGACCTTGTGTCCACCAGCAAGGGCTTTGTAAAGCTCAAGGCAGACAAGGCCAGTGGCCATCGCGGTGGAGGTGGCGATAGCTGGGATGATCCTGCCGGCTATAAACTTGGCCTTTAGCTTGTCCACTTCAGGAATGCTGTAGTTCCTTGCCCTCATGTTGGCAAAACCAGCTATCACATCCATATGGAAGTTTGTGTCATCATCCTGCAAATACAGAAAGCAGCTCAGCAATTCTTCTTGTACGAAACTTTTGGAGGCTTACAAGTGTTGTTTCTAGAGATGCAAGGCTGCATACCCAAGGGGAAAATGGGACGAAAGCAGGCATGTGTTCGAAATGAAATTAAGCATTTCGCAGGAAAGGTACCATATATAGGTCGACAGGAAAAATTCAGAGCAAATCACTAAAGTTCAGAGAAAGAAAATGTGACGGCATGCTGACCTTCTCAAACTGTATTGGGTTCATGTGGAACCCTGATGGCAGTGTTTTGGAAACTTCTTCTAACTTGGCAATAAGCTCTTCAATGACAGCAGCGTCGTCAACAGATGCAGAGGATAGACTAGTGGCCTTCTCATCTGTAACTATCTTAACCCCCTGCTTTGGTTGGAAATCCGGCACAATCACCTTGTCAACAGCTTCAGCAGCCAGCTTGTTTGGGGTTTTGGCCCACTCAGATATGGGTATTCCAAAAGTCTCTGCCCTCAATATTGCAGCAGCCAAAATAAAGCTAAGCTGACTTGGATCACTCGACGAGAACTCCACAGGTCGTGGGAACCGCTTTGGAGCAGACCAGAAAGGAGCACCAGAGCTGGTCATCGAGTCTTCTGGGAAAGTGAACGTCAGCTGCTTCACACGGTTGGAGAAGTAATCCTCAAACCTAAGATACACCACCAGGAAAAACAGTAGGGTGAGTAACATCGGAAGCAAGTGAAATAAATATAAACACAGCTCGTGATGCACCAAGGCAATATTGACCTAATTGTGAAGAGGAGAGGGGCTAAACTTACTTAAGCCGGGCCCAGGTAATAGAATCCTGGAACGTCTCGCACTTGTCTCTGTCAAGACACTCAATAACACGTTCAAGCTGATCTCTAGCCTGTGCATCACCAGCAGTTCTTGCTGCACTTATGTATGTAGTAGGATTTGACAGGAAAGCATTTACTTCAGTGGGAGTCTTCTCAAGTAAACCCTCAAACTCAGACCTAGCCCAGGTTAGGCAATGATCAATGTTATGAGGAAATGAATGTACAGTGCACATAGGTGCCTGCTTTTCAGGTGGATCCCTTGAAGCCCCATAGTTCTCTGTTAGGTGAGGGATGACCATCTGTGTATTGCATTTAGCACCCAGAGTCCCAGATTCCAAAAGTGGCTTCTGGAAATATACACATCTGGAGTCTATGTACATTCTTGCAGTCACATTGTCAAGGGCATTGACAACAGCATCAAGGTTCTCCCAGAAGGCATCATTAAACACATTTTCAGTCTCAGGACTTGCTCTGTTCTGAAGGGCCTCGACATGAAGTTTAGGATTAATTACCATAGCAGCTGTAGCAGCAACTGTGGACTTAGGTTGCCCAATGTTCCAGTCACGGAAAAGAAATTGGCGACTCAGATTGCTCTTTTCAATAACATCATCATCTGTCACAGTCAGATTTCCATTCTGGCTGCAAGAAATACCCATTAGTGCCAGGTTCTTCAAGAACTCGCATCCAAGTGCCCCAGAACCGACCATAAAGATTTTTGCTTCCTCCAGTTTGTTTTGAAGCGTAGATCCAAATACGCTGATTTGAGCATCATATCTACTGTTCTTTGGCTTCAAATCACCAGGCTCCAAGGGGTCAACAGGGAGAGACTCGACAGAATCAAAATAGAAGAACTACAAAATCAAAACAACTAATGTTAAAAATTGCTGCAAATAAATGTAATTATTATATACTGAAAACAAGAGGCAGTAGATCCTAACCTGATAAAGTGGATGAAATTTCCCTGAGCAAGCTTTCACTACCTCCTGACCGACAATACCACCAAACATCGCAGCCATAGGATTCAGAACAGCCCTGGAACCACTGGCAAAATGGTGCAGGAGCTTTTTGTCAATTTCTTCAAGTTTCCTATCTCCCAGAGTATCATTAATGCTAATAGCATACTCTATCACCCTTTGCACATCATCAGTGGACCCAGCAACAGGGAATCTGCTCAACTCAGTCCTAAACTTATCCAAAGCTTGGAATGCCAAATGCAGAAGAGGTGGCCGCTCAAATTTGGAGAAATCACTCATGAGAAATTCTCCCGGCTCTGACATGGCCTCTTTCAAGGGTTTGAATTTAATAACCTTCGGTGGCTTGACCTGTGTGACGATACCACCTCTAACGTATGTGCCAAATGAGGAAGTGTCTTCTTCCAAGAAGAAAGAGTAAGGCCTTGCATTCTTAACTTTTCTTGGTTTTCCATCATTCAGCTCAGTCATTCCATGGACTTCAGAGAAAACAACTAGATCACCATCCTGGAACTCCAGACGCTCATCGTCCACACAAGATACAAGTGCTGGATTGTCATTGCTGATTGATGCAACAATTCCTGTATGTGGTTCCTCACCATCCACATCCAAAACAGTAAATTCAGGACCAAAGTCACAAAACACACTGCCAAAAAGACCACGAACTTCAGACTTGATGAAAGCAATGGGTGGCTGGTGGCTGTGGCAGTAATCATCAAACTCAATTGCTTTATCTAAGCTGATATCAGTGAAGACAACGGCCTGCAAGTACATATGAAAGTTATTCTGAGGATGATAAATGACCAAATTTACCCAGTGTAAATCAAGAAGCATATAAATAAAATGTGAGAGGAGTCATCTAATCCTCCTAAAAACTCATATACTGCAAACTGAAGAACATGGATTTGGAATTTCAGTTGCATTTGACAAACAGATCCGTTTGTGGGACTGGCACGACATAGCATGTGAAAACAAATTATAGTGAACAAATTATGTGTCGCTATAAAGATGCCAATGATGTTTTTGCAGTTTTATAGTCAATTTATCTTCTCACCAGCTCACACAGCACAGTTAACAGAATACACATCTCTATTATTAAAGGGGAATAGGTCATTCGCTTCCTCGTCTCCAGGTTTTTTCTCTCCTCCGATTCCACCCTTACCCACATATTTATCTCCTATTTTAGTTGTCTGGCATCACATCTCCTTCCTTCCATAATATGGGAACTAGTCATTTTTCTGTTTGGCAAATTCAAAACACAGTAACACCACTGATTTATTTATAATTTTATTTGCACAACATCACATCTCCTATCAACTCACATCCCCACCCACTGATTTATTTCGAAACTAATTTGTCCGACATCACATCTCCTTCCGCCAGCAATATGAAAACTAATTATTTTTTGTTTGGTAAATTGGAAATGTAGTACTCCCACTGATTTAATTCCAATTTTATTTGTCCAAAGTGTACGGGTGATAGTGGAAGGGGGACTGTGACCGAATGAGCCATTGACATGTGGATCAGGGAGGCGGATATAGTGAGTGGAAGGTATACGGGAGACACAATTAATGTGAACCACTAAAATATGTATGCATCCGTTCCAACACACGGGCAATTAGCTAGTTGGCAACAATATTACCAAGGCCAACATTTACTTACCAGAATACATGTCAGAACAAAATCGACAGTTTAATAAAATTCGATTTCGGGACCAAAATCACACAACGAAATTGCAGGTAAAATCAGGCAATGAACGGAGCATAGACTGTACAAACCTAACCTAGTCCAAACAGTCAAGCAGATGAAACCTTTTAGAATCTCGCAGCAATCCACGATATGCAGGGTTCATCTTATACTTCATACAATTTTACAGCACACACACTTTAACACACCTTGATTATGATGAGATCATGGCCAAATATTTCAAGTAGTTGACTGCATTACTTTATTACTCCCTCCGTCCCATAATGTAAGACGTTTTTTGACTAGTGTCAAAAATGTCAAAAAACGTCTTACATTATGTGACGGAGGGAGTATTTGTTAAAAGTGATGTTCTGTAAATGCTAGAACTGTGGTACATCACTTCTTTTGAAATGGTAGTACTTCGGAAAACTGGCATGAAATTTCTATACCAAAATCAAATAGAAAGATGGATAGCCTGCTTGTTAAAGTCACATGGACAGAAAGTACAAGCATAATGTAAAACCTTAAATGGAAGACACATAGATGTAGAAAAAATTGAAATAGCAAGGTAGAAGATCACAGATCAATGTCATGCTGGTGCACCTGGAATTTAGAAAGGTGCTCCTTGGTCAAATCACCGGTTAAGGCAGAGACGAGGACAGCGTTGTTCAGCTCTTGTAGCTTCTGTACACAAGCTTGAGCACGGTTTTGCCCAACATCATTCTCCGAGAGGAAGAAGTTGCTTGATAAGTCCCACAGCTCCACATTACCATCATCATGCAAGGTTACAGACTTGACACCCGCAAGGACAAGGTTCTTTGCTGCAGGAATACATAAGTATTAAATCAATTGTAAGCTTAAAGCTTAATTACAGACTGCCAAAACCTCATCCAAGTTTTAAAGGTTCAGTTTTTACTGACTGCCAAGCTCCTAACCAAGCTTATGATTTGTTTTTACACCCAAATACTCGTATGGTGTGATAATGAGTAACAGACATCTCAGATGAATCCAATAATCCAACTGGCCGGCAGCAAAAAAAGTACGCCTTTATTAACCTTTAAGGTGTCATGTCTCTTGGTATCACGGACCAAAACTACCAGTGGCCTAATTGGCGAAATGTCAGTGAATAACTATGTGCAATGTGGTGCAGTGCAGAAGTTCACCCATCATAATGCATACGCTAGCATTGTGTGTAAGGGGCACTGATAGGGTCACACAAAAGACACTCATTTCACCACACAAATAAAAGTTTTGATTTGATGGTTTAGATAGTACAGTAGTTACAAAACGTAGGTAGACAAAAGTTTTGGCTTGGTGGTTTCAACTAAAATCATAAGTAAGACACAACGACAAGAGCCCATCTAGCTAATAGGGCGATACCCATCAGTGTGTTTGGTCAAACTAGCAGCAACATCAGCTGAGCCAGAGCTAAACCAAGAGCTCAAGATAGCAATTACGAGCAGTAAATTTGTGTACGGGAAACATAATAGGAATTCCTAGGTCGCTAAGCTACATCAGATCGAGCAAGGGGTAGTAATTACTAATTTCCTTTTTTGCAGCTAACCTAGTCCCACATATAAAAGGAAACAAATCAAGGAAAGAGATTATATATACTAAAACAAAAAAGAGTAAAAGACCATCTGCATTAGAAGAGCGCCTGGACTGCACGTACCGATCTCAGCACCGAGACCCTGGAGTCCAGAGACGAGGACGTTGGAGCCGAAGAGGCGCTTCATGGTCTCGCGGCCATAGACGGCGAGCTGGCGGCTGTGCAGGTCCTCGTCGATCTCGTTCCCCCTCCCAGCCATGGCTGCGTCTCCTTCCTCCCTGGTGGCCTCGCCCTCCCCGGCACGGGTCTTCTTCTGCAAGTCCTCGACCTCGCCGGCGACGATCTCCCGCTTCCGGGGAAGCATATAGCGCGCGACGCCGCCGAGGAGCCCGAGGACGGCCGCCGACGCAGCGAAGAGCAGGCAGTAGTACGCGGCCGCCGGGAGCTGCCGCGTCAGATCCAGCGCGTGCTAGGGCCGCGACCGCCGCGAAACCTGCACCGGCCGGCGCGTCGTGAGGCGGGGAGCGCTGGGAAGCGGGCGCGGGGAGGGCGGATCCGGCGGAACTCACCTTGGATTCGCCTGTCGCGTCGGGGAAGGAAAGCAGGCGAGCGACGGTCTAGGGTTTCTGGGCTGGGGAGGGACGAAGTGGAGGACCGGATTGCAAAATCTCGGCGGTTGTTGCCGGAGGCGGCTTTGTTGACGGGGGGGTGACGGGCGGGTCCCACGTGTCAGCCGGACGGGAGTGCGCGTGTGCTTTTCTTGCTGGCGGGGAAACGTGGGACGGCACACGGCAGGGGGAGCACCTGCCCTCCTCTCTGGAAAGAACGAGGAGGCTGCGAGGTGGGCCGAAAGGTCAACTTACAAGTGGCCCCGATTATTCCCGAAGGTAGGGCCCGCGTTGTACTTTAATTAATGTTTGTACAACTACCGTGTCGCAAAACGCGTTGAGGTCTGTTAGAATTTCAAGGTTCACGCCAGTTTGGAACACAGGAAAGACAAAGGAACCATGCCTTTGGTAGGTTGCATCGTTCCAAAACATATCGACTGCAAGAAAAACACGTTTGATAGTATTGTATAGGGTCACACACATGAACCTTAAAGCAGTCCAAACTGGCTCGATAGAAACGCTCGAACCGACCGTTTCAGCGAGCCCAAGTTAAATGGTCATTCCATGATAAGAGAAACGTTGGTGATGTCGATGGCTTTAATTTTTCCCTCCCAGAGGAAAGTGTCCCCGGTGGTAGGGCGGCTCCACCATGAGGTTGTGTAGGGGCGGCCGACCCGGGTAAATTTTCGAAACTTAGGGTACCCCCTACTGGTTTTGGTCGGCGGCCACCATGCAGTGGCGAAGCCACACATAGGCTGCGTAGTCACTTAACTACACATCTCTTTGGGAAAACGCAATACAGAAAGTATAAATCATACAGAAAAACTTAGAAATATATACATTTGACTACACAATTTTGAAGTGACTACACATGATTTGATTTCTGGCACCGTCACTGCCACCATGGGAAGCGAGCACGTTCGCTCGAAGGTCGCGGGTCGAAGGTTTCGACAAGGGAAGAGGAAAATGATTCACGAGGTAACTGCTCGCTAGCTATAGATGGGCCAATCAAGTAAGTCCAATAAAAATTATATGAGCCGTTAGTTATGGTACGCAGCCTGATTTTCAGGTACACAGTTACTTTTCTATCAATCGTGGAACTGATCGTGCTGAATTCACGCGTAGAGTGATCACGCCATGCGGACGCGGCGCCGCCTCCACTATCGTCTTGCAGTCGCCCTCGCTGCCCAGGTCTGTTCAATCAATGGTGCTAGATGGAGAAGGAGAAGCGAATCCGCCTATTCGCGATGTTGTCGAGACGGCAAGCAGAGTCGCCGCCGCCTTCATCTCCATCACCATGGTCCCTGCTCAAAACAAGAAACGAGCAGCCAACAAGGCAACAAAGACCAGGTTCTTCCGCTCTCTCCTAGTCTTCTATTATGTTCTATCATGTTTAATTTGTTGTCATGTTGGCCCAATTTTTAGAAGTTGAACACTGAAATTAAATATAAATATGATGTTATAAGGACCTAAGGAGATGAAGCAGATTGAATTTTTTTTCAAGCCTATACTAGTAAATCATTCTGGACCCCAAGTTTGTGGATCTGAAGTAAATGCAACCATTTCAGAAGATAATGTTCCTGGAGTATTAAGTCAAGAGACTGGTAGAAATAATTTGCAAGATGATGTTCCTCAAAGATTTAATCCAACTGACATTGAACCTGATCCAGGCCTTCGGAAACAAATTGAACAGTATGCTACCCCAGAAATCAGAGATGAAGTGAGAAGGGCGAATATCTTGAAAGGTGCATGCTAGCCTAAAGATCACGATTTTGAACGCAATGAAGATGTCATGGCATTTAGAGAATATGGCATAAAGAGTTTGATTGGCTAGAGTATAGTGTGGCCAAAAAATCTGCTTATTGTTTTCACTGTCTTCTTTTCAAGAAACCAACAATCGGTTCAAAGTTTGGGGTTGAAGTCTTCACCAAGACTAGGTATACAAACTGGAAGAAAGCAGTCGAAAACTTCACGCTCCATGTAGGTTCGACAAAGAGTGCTCAGAGCATCTCCAACAACAGCGCTATATAAGCGGCGCGCTGAAAAATCCGCGTTCTTTGCGCGCGCTACCGCTCCGGGCACTCCAGTGGAGGCGCAAAAATCACACGCACGGCATATCTAGTTCAACGCGCGGGGCGAAACGCCATTGCGCGCCGCTTATTTGCTGCGCCCGCTTCCACGCGCTGGACTCTCGAACGCTCGCTCGCAACTTCACCCACCCATCCATCCGCGACGCCGCCCGGCGACCGTTCCGGCGCTTCCCCGGCCTATCCCCGCGCCGTGGCGGCTTCCTCCGCCTCCCTCTAGTCACCGCCGCTCCTCTCGCGCGGCGGTCCTCCGACGAACAGCGCGCGGCCGCTCGCTGCCGCTCGACGCCCGCAAGGTGTTCGACAAAACGCCTGCAAGGTATGTATTGCTCAAACTTCATGAATTTGGTGCATGTTGATTGTAGTTTTTATAGCCTAGTATTCAACATTGTAGATGAGTTCGTCGTATGATTCTTCCGAAGAAGAATTTGATATGGAAGAGGAGGAGGATCTTGCAATGATCCTAGCTATGCACATCAATAAAAAACCGAAGCACGGTGGTTCGGTTATGGGTCGGCAGAAAATTTGGAGGGATAGGATCGATGCCCATAACATATTGATGAGGCACTATTTCGTGGAGAATCCCACATACCCGGAGTCATACTTTCGTCGTCGGTTTAGGATGAGCACCGAGTTGTTCAGGCGCATTGCAGAGAAACTAGCGAGCCATGACCGGTTTTTTAGCAAAGGAGGAATGCCGCCAGAGAGCTCAGGCATAACACCTTTCAGAAGGTGACAGCCGCTTTGCGTATGTTGGCGTACGGTATCCCGGCTGATCTAGTTGATGATCACTTGGCTATGGGTGAGAGCCAAGCCATCATGTGTGTCAAGCGCTTCGCAGTCAGAATTGTCCAAGTGTTTGGCCAGGAGTATTTGAGATCTCCCAATGTTGAAGACGCCACAAGGCTATTGGAGATGAACAAAGCTCATGGCTTCCAAGTTATGCTTGGCTCAATAGATTGCATGCATTGGAGTTGGAAGAATTGTCCAAAGGCATGGCATGGGCAATTCCACGGCCAAAAAAAGGGTTCCACTATAATCCTTAAAGCGGTGGCCGATCAAGAGACTTGGATTTGGCATGCTTTCTTTAGAATGCGTGGATCTTTGAATGACATCAATGTTGTCAACCGGTCACCACTGATGAATAAGATTGCAAATGGTGATTTGCCACCGGTGCAGTTTGTAGCAAATGGTCGTACATACAACTATGGCTATTATCTTGCGGATGGCATCTATCCAAAGTGGCAAATATTTGTGAATCCGTTGAAAAAACCGGAAGGTAAGAAAAATCTTGATTTCCACAATGCTCAAGCGGCGTCTAGAAAAGATGTGGAGAGAGCTTTTGGAATTTTGCAAGCCCAATTTGCTATTGTGAGGGGACCGACTAGATTTTGGGATCAAAAAATGCTTTGGTACATCATGCACTCTTGTGTGATCATGCACAACATGATCATCGAGAATGAGCGTGGCCAAGATGTAGACTACTCTTAGTATGAGCTCTTGGGACATCCCGTACGAGTGTGACGGAGGGCTGAAAGGGTGGCCCGTTTTGTTGCCTCATATCATGTCATTCGACGTCCTGCAGCGCATGATCATCTTCAGAAGGATCTCATTGAGGAGTGGTGGGCATGGAATGGACGACAAAGAGCATTATGATTTGTGCGTTCAATGTTGTATTGTTGAACTATTTGTTGTGTTATTGCACTATTTGTTGTATTGAACGATAAACTATTTGTTTGAGTTGCAATAACGAAATTGAACTATTTATTGTTGATTTATTTTGTTTGTGTTTGATCTTTTTGCTTATGTTTGGAATGCATATATGTTGTTTGTGTGAGAGTTGCGCGCGCTGCATTTTTGCGCGCTGCTGGAGCTGCACGTGCGCTGCATTTTAGCACCGCTGCTGGAGCCAGCGTTGCCCGCCGCGCCAAACCAGGCGATGGGCGCGTGGCACGTTCGGCGGCTGTTGGAGATGCTCTCACAACAATTCAAGAACACATTGTGAAGATTTAAAAAATCAGAAGCAAAGTGTGGCATATGCAATCACTACTCAAATTGAAAAGGCACATATTGAATACCATAACCGATTTGATGGCTGCTGTTGGTGTTATAAGGTTTCTGCTTAGGCAAGGTCTTGCTTTTCGTGGTCATGATGAGTCTAAGAATTCAAGAAGCAAGGGTAACTTTCTTGAGATGTTAGTGTTGGAAATATGCCCTGGAGGCAATAATAAAGTGGTTATTATTATATTTCTGTGTTCATGATAATTGTCTATTGTTCATGCTATAATTGTATTAACCGGAATCCGTAATACATGTGTGAATACATAGATCGTAATATGTCCCCAGTAAGCCTCTAGTTGACTAGCTCGTTGATCAATAGATGGTCATGGTTTCCTGACCATGGACATTGGATGTCATTGATAACAGGATCACATCATTAGGAGAATGATGTGATGGACAAGACCCAATCCTAAGCATAGCACAAGATCGTGTAGTTCGTTTGCTAAAGCTTTTCTAATGTCAAGTATCATTTACTTAGACCATGAGATTGTGCAACTCCCGGATACCGCGGGAATGCTTTGGGTGTACCAAACGTCACAACGTAACTGGGTGGCTATAAAGGTGCACTACAGGTATCTCCGAAAGTATATGTTGGGTTGGCACGAATGGAGACTGGGATTTGTCACTCCGTATGAGGGAGAGGCATCTCTGGGCCCACTCGGTAATGCATCATCATAACGAGTTCAATGTGACTAAGGAGTTAGCCATGGGATCATGCGTTACGGAACGAGTAAAGAGACTTGCCGGTAACGAGATTGAACGAGGCATAGAGATACCGACGATCGAATCTCGGGCAAGTAACATACCGATGGACAAAGGGAATTGCATACGGGATTGATTGAATCCCAAACATCGTGGTTCATCCGATGAGATCATCGTGGAATATGTGGGAGCCAACATGGGTATCCAGATCCCGTTGTTGGTTATTGGCCGGAGAGATGTCTCGGTCATGTCTGCATGGTTCCCGAACCCGCAAGGTCTACACACTTAAGGTTCGGTGACGCTAGAGTTGTTATGGGAAATAGTATGTGGTTAACGAAGGTTGTTCAGAGTCTCGGATGATATTCGGGCCGTCACGAGGAGTTCCAGAATGGACTGGAGGTGAAGATTTATATATGGGAAGTCCAGTTTCAGTTGTCGGAATGGTTTTGGGGGTTATTGGTATTGTACCGGGACCACCAGAAGGTATCCGGGGGTCCACCGGGTGGGGCCACCTGCCCCGATGGGCCTAGTGGGCTGAACAAGGGAGGGAACCAGCCCCTGGTGGGCTGGTGCGCCCCCCAAGGGTGGGGGCACCTCCATCTGACTTGGGGGGCAAGTTTCCCCCCTTGGCCGCCGCCCTCCCTTGTAGATGGGATCTGGGGGGGCGGCCCCCTCTCCCCTTCCCCTATAAATAGTGGGGGGGAGGGCTGCCACACCCTTCCCTTGGCGCAGCCCTTCCCCTCTCCAACACCTCCTCCTCATCTGTCATGCTTGGCGAAGCTCTACCGGAGAACCACGAGCTACATCACCACCACGCCGTCGTGCTGTCGGAGTTCTCCCTCAACTTCTCCTCTCCCCTTGCTGGATCAAGAAGGAGGAGATGTCCCCAGGCTGTACATGTGTTGAACGCGGAGGCACCGTTGTTCAGCGCTTAGATCGGAATCGACCGCGATCTGAATCACTGCGTGTACGACTCCACCAACCGCGTTCTTGCAACACTTCCGCTTAGCGATATTCAAGGGCATGAAGATGCACTCCCTCTCTCTCGTTGCTAGCATCTCCTAGATTGATCTTGGTGACACGTAGGAATTTTTTTGAATTATTGCTACGTTCCCCGACAGTGGCATCATGAGATAGGTCTATGCGTAGATTCTATGCACGAGTAGAACACAAAGTAGTTGTGGGCAATGATTTGTTCAATTTGCTTACCGTTACTAGTCTTATATATATATATTGATTCGGCGGCATTGTGGGATGAAGCGGCCCGGACCGACCTTACACATACACTTACGTGAGACTGTTTCCACCGACTGACATGCACTTGACGCATAAGGTGGCTGGCGGGTGGCTGTCTCTCCCACTTTAGGCGGATCGAAATTGATGAAAAGGGTCCTTATGAAGGGTAAATAGCAATTGGCATATCACCATTGTGGTTTTGCGTAGGTAAGAAATGTTCTTGCTAGAAACCCATAGCAGCCACGTAAAACAAGCAACAACAATGAGAGGACGTCTAACTTGTTTTTGCAGGGTATGCTATGTGATGTGATATGGCCAAAAGGATGTGATGAATGATATATGTGATGTATGGGATTGATCATGTTCTTGTAATAGGAATCACGACTTGCATGTCGATGAGTATGACAACCGGCAGGAGCCATAGGAGTTGTCTTAATTTATTTATGACCTGCGTGTCAATGAAAACGCCATGTAATTCATTTACTTTATTGCTAGCCGTTGGCCATAGTAGTAGAAGTAATAGTTGGCGAGACAACTTCATGAAGACACGATGATGGAGATCATGGTGTCATGCCGGTGGTGTTCATGCCGCGCCTCGAAGATGGAGATCAAAGGCGCAAGATGATATTGGCCATATCATGTCACTTTATGATTTGCATGTGATGTTTGTCATGTTTACATCTTATTTGCTTAGAACGACGGTAGCATAAATAAGATGATCCCTCGCTAAAATTTCAAGAAAAGTGTTCCCCCTAACTGTGCACCGTTGCGAAGGTTCGTTGTTTTGAAGCACCACGTGATGATCGGGTGTGATAGATTCTAACGTTCGCATACAACGGGTGTAAGCCAGATTTACACATGCAAAACACTTAGGTTGACTTGACGAGCCTAGCATGTACAGACATGGCCTCGAAACACGGGATACCAAAAGGTCGAACATGAGTCGTATAGTAGATATGGTCAACATGGAGATGTTCACCGTTGATGACTAGTCCGTCTCACGTGATGATCGGACACAGCCTAGTCGATTCGGATCATGTATCACTTGGATGACTAGAGGGATGTCTGTCTGAGTGGGAGTTCACTCAATAATTTGATTAGATGAACTTAATTATCATGAACTTAGTCTAAAATGCCTTTACAATATGTCTTGTAGATCAAATGGCCCACGCTAATGTTGCCCTCAACTTCAACGCGTTCCTAGAGAAAACCAAGCTGAAAGACGATGGTAGCAACTATACGGACTGGGTCAGTAACTTGAGGATCATCCTCATAGCTGCCAAGAAAGCATATGTCCTTGAAGCACCGCTCGGTGAAGCACCCATTTTCCCAGCAACTGAAGACGTTATGAACGCCTGGCAGTCGTGTAGTAATGATTACTCCCTGGTTTAGTGCGGCATGCTTTACAACTTAGAACTGGGGCTCCAAAAGCGTTTTGAGCAGCACGAAGCATATGAGATGTTCCAAGAGCTGAAAATGGTTTTCCAAGCTCATGCCCGGGTCGAGAGATATGAAGTCTCCGATAAGTTTTACAGTTGTAAGATGGAGGAAAACAGTTTTGTCAGCGAGCATATACTCAAAATGTCTGGGTTGCACAACCACTTGTCTCAGCTGGGAGTTAATCTTCCAAATGACTCGGTCATTGACAGAATCCTCCAGCTGCTTCCACTTAGCTACAAGAGCTTTGTGATGAACTACAATATGCAAGGGATGGATAAGTCCATTCCTGAGTTATATTCAATGTTGAAATCAGCGAAGGTGGAAATAAAAAATGAACATCAAGTGTTGATGGTGAATAAAACCACTAGTTTCAAGAAAGGCAAGGGTAAGAAGAACTTCAAGAAGGACAACAAGGGAGTTGCCGCGCCCGGTAAATCAGTTGCCGGGAAGAAGCCAAAGAATGGACCCAAGCCCGAGACTCAGTGCTTTTATTGTAAGGGAAATGGTCACTGGAAGCGGAACTGCCCCAAGTACTTAGCGGATAAGAAGGCCGGCAACGTCAAAGGTATATGTGATATACATGTTATTGATGTGTACCTTACTAGCCCTCGTAGTAGCTCCTAGGTATTTGATACCGGTGCGGTTTCTCATATTTGTAACTCAAAACAGGAGCTACGGAATAAGCGGAGACTGGCGAAGGATGAGGTGACGATGCGCGTCGGGAATGGTTCCAAGGTCAATGTGATCGCCGTCGGCACGCTACCTCTACATCTACCCGCGAGGTTAGTTTTAAACCTCAATAATTGTTATTTAGTACCAGCTTTGAGCATGAACATTATATATGGATCTCGTTTAATGTGAGATGGCTACTCATTTAAATTCGAGAATAATGGTTGTTCCATTTATATGAGAGTTATGTTTTATGGTCATGCCCCGTCGGTCAATGGTTTATTTTTGTTTAATCTCGAACGTGATGTTACACATATTCATAGTGTGAATGCCAAAAGATGTAAGGTTGATAATCATAGTCCCGCATACTTGTGGCTCTGCCGCCTTGGTCACATTGGTGTCAAACGCATGAAGAAACTCCATGCAGATAGACTTTTGGAGTCTCTTGATTATGAATCATTTGACACGTGCGAACCATGCCTCATGGGCAAAATGACCAAGACTCCGTTCTCCAGAACAATGGAGCGAGTTCTGGAATGGTCCGAAGGTGAAGATTTATATATGGGAAGTCCAGTTTCAGTCGCCAGAATAGTTTCGGGGGTTATCGGTATTGTGCCGGGACCACCGGGTGGGGCCACCTGCCCTGGTGGGCCTAATGGGCTGAACAAGGGAGGGAACCAGCCCCTGGTGGGCTGGTGCGTGATGTCTACTACACAACCTTCTTCTTGTAGATGTTGTTGGGCCTCCAAGTGCAGAGATTTGTAGGACAGTAGCAAATTTCCCTCAAGTGGATGACCTAAGGTTTATCAATCTGTAGGAGGCGTAGGATGAAGATGGTCTCTCTCGGGCAACCCTGCAACCAAATAACAAAGAGTCTCTTGTGCCCCCAACACACCCAATACAATGGTAAATTGTATAGGTGCACTAGTTCAGCGAAGAGATGGTGATACAAGTGGTATATGGATAGTACATAATAGTTTTTGTAATCTGAAAATATAAAAACAGCAAGGTAACTAATGATAAAAGTGAGCGTAAACGGTATTGCAATGCGTTGAAACAAGGCCTAGGGTTCATACTTTAGCTAGTGAAAGTTCCCTCAACAATACTAACATAATTGGATCACATAACTAGCCCTCAACATGCAACAAAGAGTCACTCCAAAGTCACTAATAGCGGAGAACGAACGAAGAGATTATGGTAGGGTACGAAACCACCTCAAAGTTATTCTTTCCAATCAATCCGTTGGGCTATTCCTATAAGTGTCACAAACAACCCTAGAGTTTGTACTAGAATAACACCTTAAGACACAAATCAACCAAAACCCTAATGTCACCTAGATACTCCAATGTCACCTCAAGTATCCGTGGGTACGATTATACGATATGCATCACACAATCTCAGATTCATCTATTCAACCAACACAAAGGACCTCAAAGAGTGCCCCAAAGTTTCTACCGGAGAATCACGACAAAAATGTGTGCCAACCCCTATGCATAGGTTCATGGGCGGAACCCGCGAGTTGATCACCAAAACATACATCAAGTGAATCATGTGGTATCCCATTGTCACCACAGATATGCACGGCAAGACATACATCAAGTGTTCTCAAATATTTAAAGACTCAATCCGATAAGATAACTTCGAAGGGGAAACTCAATTCATTACAAGAGAGTAGAGGGGGAGAAGAAACATAAGTTCCAACTATAATAGCAAAGCTCGCGATACATCAAGATCATGCGAAATCAAGAACACGAGAGAGAGAGAGAGATCAAACACATAGCTACTGGTACATACCCTCAGCCCCGAGGGAGAACTACTCCCTCCTCGTCATGGAGAGCACCGGGATGATGAAGATGGCCACCGGAGAGGGATTCCCCCTCCGGCAGGGTGCCGGAATAGGTCTAGATTGGCTTTCGGTGGCTATGGAGGCTTCTGGCGGCGGAACTCCCAATATATTGTGCTCACGGATGTTTTTAGGGTATATGGAGATATATAGGCGGAAGAAGTACGTCAGGGGGGCCACGAGGGGCCCACGAGGGTGGAGGGCGCGCCTTAGGGGGGTGGGCATGCCCCCTACCTCGTGGCCTCCTCGAAGCTTCCTTGACGTAGACTCCAAGTCTCCCGGGTTGCTTTCCTTCCAAAAATGAGTTCCGTGAAGTTTCAGGTCAATTGGACTCCGTTTGATTTTCCTTTTCTTCGAAACCCTAAAATAGGCAAAAAAAACAGAAACTGGCACTGGGCTCTGGGTTAATAGGTTAGTCCCAAAAATAATATAAAAGTGTATAATAAAGCCCATAAACATCCAAAAACAGAAGATAATATAGCATGGAGCAATCAAAAATTATAGATACGTTGGAGACGTATCAGCATCCCCAAGCTTAATTCCTGCTCGTCCTCGAGTAGGTAAATGATAAAACAGAATTTTTGATGCGGAGTGCTACTTGGCATAATTTCAATGTAATTCTTCTTAATTGTGGCATGAATATTCAGATCCGTAAGATTCAATATAAAAGTTCATATTGACATAAAAATAATAATACTTCAAGCATACCAACTAAGCAATTATGTCTTCTCAAAATAACATGGCCAAAGAAAGTTCATCCCTACAAAATCATATAGTTTGGTCATGCTCCATTTTCATCACACAAGAATGCTCTCATCATGCACAACCCTGATGACAAGCCAAGCAATTGTTTCATACTTTAGTAATCTCAAACCTATAAACTTTCACACAGTACATGAGCGCGAGCCATGGATATAGCACTATGGGTGGAATATAATAATGGGGGGGTTATGTGGAGAAGACAAGAAAGGAGAAATTCTCACATCAACAAGGCTAATCGATGGGCTATGGAGATGCCCATCGATTGATGTTAATGCAAGGAGTAGGGATTGCCATGCAACTGATGCACTAGAGCTATAAATGTATGAAAGCTCAACAAAAGAAACTAAGTGGGTGTGCATCCAACTTGCTTGCTCATGAAGACCTAGGGCGCTTGAGGAGGCCCATTGTTGGAATATACAAGCCAAGTTCTATAATGAAAAATTCCCAGTAGTATATGTAAGTGACAAAACAAGAGACTCTCTATCATGAAGATCATGGTGCTACTTTGAAGCACAAGTGTGGAAAAGGATAGTAGCATTGTCCCTTCTCTCTTTTTCTCTCATTTTTTTATTTTATATTTTATATTTTTCTGGCCTTCTCTCTCTCTTTTTTTATGGCCTTTCTCTTTTTTTGGGCCTTCTCTTTTTTGTGGCCTTCCTTTTTTTCCTCACTTGGGACAATGCTCTAAAAATGATGATCATCACACTTCTATTTATTTACAACTCAATGATTACAACTCGATACTAGAACAAGATATGACTCTATATGAATGCCTCTGGCGGTGTACTGGGATTGCGATGAATCAAGTGTGACATGTATGAAAAATTATGAACGGTGGCTTTGCCACAAATACGATGTCAACTACGTGATCACGCAAAGCAATATGACAATGATGATGCGTGTCATAATAAACGGAACGGTGGAAAGTTGCATGGCAATATATCTCGGAATGGCTATGGAAATGCCATAATAGGTAGGTATGGTGGTTGTTTTGAGGAAGATATAAGGAGGTTTATGTGTGATAGAGTGTATCATATCACGGGGTTTGGATGCACCGGCGAAGTTTGCACCAACTCTCAATGTGAGAAAGGGCAATGCACGGTACCGAAGAGGCTAGCAAGGATGGAAGGGTGAGAGTGTGTATAATCCATGGACTCAACATTAGTCATAAAGAACTCACATACTTATTGCAAAAATCTACAAGTCATCAAAAACCTCGGCACTACGCGCATGCTCCTAGGGGGATAGATTGGTAGGAAAAGACGATCGCTCGTCCCCGACCGCCATTCATAAGGAGGACAATCAAATAACACCTCATTTTTCAAATTTGTTACATAACGTTTACCATATGTGCATGCTGCGGGACTTGCAAACTTCAACACAAGAATTTCTAAATTTCACAACTACTCAACTAGCACGACTTTGATATTATTACCTCCATATCTCAAAACAATCATCAATTATCAAACTTCTCTTAGTATTCAATGCACTCTATAAGAAAGTTTTTATTATATCCCCCTTGGATGCCCATCATATTAGGACTAGTTTCATAACCAAAGCAAACTACCATGCTATTTAAGCCTATCAAAATAATATAAGTGAATCATGAGAGTTCATCTATTTCTTCAAAATAAAACTACCACCATGCTCTAAAAGATATAAGTGAAGTACTAGAGCAAATGACAAACTACTCTGAAAGATATAAGTGAAGATCAATGAGTAGTCGAATAATTATGCAACTATGTGAAGACTCTCTAACATTTAATAATTTCAGATCTTGGTATTTTATTCAAACAGAAAGAAAAACTAAATAAAATAAAATGACGCTCCAAGCAAAACACACATCATGTGGTGAATAAAAATATAGCTCCAAGTAAAGTTATCGATGAACGAAGACGAAAGAGGGGATGCCTTCCGGGGCATCCCCAAGATTAGGCTCTTGGTTGTCCTTAAATATTTCCTTGGGGTGCCTTGGGCATCCCCAAGCTTAGGCTCTTTCCACTCCTTATTCCATAGTCCATCGAATCTTTACCCAAAACTTGAAAACTTCACAACACAAAACTTAAGAGAAAACTCGTAAGCTCCGTTAGTATAAGAAAACAAAACACCACTTCAAAGTACTGTAATGAACTCATTATTTATTTATATTGGTGTTAAACCTACTGTATTCCAACTTCTCTATGGTTTATAAACTCTTTTACTGGCCATAGATTCATCAAAATAAGCAAACAACACACGGCAAACAGAATCTGTCAAAAACAGAACAATCTGTAGTAATCTGTATCAAACGTATACTTATGGAACTCATAAAATTCTCACATAAATTGGTGGACCTGAGTAATTTGTCTTTTAATCATCTGCAAAAAGAATTAACTAAATAGCACTCTCCAATAAAAAGTGGTAGCAATTCTTGTGAGCGCTAAAGTTTCTGTTTTTTACAGCATGATCGACAAGACTTTCCCCAAGTCTTCCTAACGGTTCTACTTGGCACAAACACAAATTGAAACATAAAAACTCAAACATAACAGAGGCTAGATGAATTATTTATTACTAAACAGGAACAAAAAGCAAAGAACAAGAATAAAATTGGGTTGCCTCCCAACAAGCGCTATCATTTAATGCCCCTAGCTAGGCATGATGATTTCAATGATGCTCGCATAAAGAATAAGAATTGAATAATAAAGAGAGCATCATGAAGAATATGACTAGCACATTTAAGTCTAACCCACTTCCTATGCATAGGGATTTTGTGAGCAAACAACTTGTGGGAACAAGAATCAACTAGCATAAGAAGGCAAAACAAGCATAACTTCAAAAGTTTAAGCACATAGAGGGGAAACTTGATATTATTGCAATTCCTACAAGCATATTTTCCTCCCTCATAATAGTTTTCAGTAGTATCATGAATGAATTCAACAATATAGCCAGAACCTAAAGCATTATTTTCATGATGCATAAGCATAGAATTTTTATTTCTCTCCACATAAGCAAAATTCTTCTCATTCGGAATAGTGGGAGTATCATAAGAGACTCGAACACTATAAATTGTTTCCACATTAAAAGAGTAATGTTCAGAAAAGGGGTAATAATAATCATGACAATTTTTATAAATATAATCATTACTTTTTATAGCATAAGTATCATCACAATAATCATCATAAGTAGGAGGCATGCTATCATCATTATAAATTTGCATATCAAAACTTGGGAGACTAAAAATATCATCTTCATTAAACATAGCATCACCAAGCTTGGGACAAACATTAATTACAGCAAATATATTCTCAAAAACATCATCTTCATCAAACATAGCATCCCCAAGCTTGTGGCTTTGCATATCATTAGCATCATGGATATTCAAGGAATTCATACTAACAACATTGCAATCATGCTCATCATTCAAATATTTAGTGCCAAACATTCTAATGCATTATTCTTCTAGCACTTGAGCACAATTATCGGAATCCTTATTCTCGTGAAAGATATTAAAAAGATGAAGCATATGAGGTATCCTCAATTCCAATTTTTTTGTAGTTTTCTTTTATAAACTAAACTAGTGCTAAAACAAGAAACAAAAAGATTCGATTGCAAGATCTAAAGATATACCTTCAAGCACTCACCTCCCCGGCAACGGCGCCAGAAAAGGGCTTGATGTCTACTACACAACCTTCTTCTTGTAGACGTTGTTGGGCCTCCAAGTGCAGAGGTTTGTAGGACAGTAGCAAATTTCCCTCAAGTGGATGACCTAAGGTTTATCAATCCGTAGGAGGCGTAGGATGAAGATGGTCTCTCTCAAGCAACCCTGCAACCAAATAACAAAGAGTCTCTTGTGTCCCCAACACACCCAATACAATGGTAAATTGTATAGGTGCACTAGTTCGGCGAAGAGATGGTGATACAAGTGGTATATGGATAGTAGATAATAGTTTTTGTAATCTGAAAATATAAAAACAGCAAGGTAACTAATGATAAAAGTGAGCGTAAACGGTATTGCAATGCGTTGAAACAAGGCCTAGGGTTCATACTTTCGCTAGTGCAAGTTCCCTCAACAATACTAACATAGTTGGATCACATAACTAGCCCTCAACATGCAACAAAGAGTCACTCCAAATTCACTAATAGCAGAGAACAAACGAAGAGATTATGGTAGGGTATGAAACCACCTCAAAGTTATTCTTTCCAATCAATCCGTTGGGCTATTCCTATAAGTGTCACAAACAACCCTAGAGTTCGTACTAGAATAACACCTTAAGACACAAATCAACCAAAACCCTAATGTCACCTAGATACTCCAATGTCACCTCAAGTCCGTGGGTATGATTATACGATATGCATCACACAATCTCAGATTCATCTATTCAACCAACACAAAGGACCTCAAAGAGTGCCCCAAAGTTTCTACCAGAGAATCACGACGAAAATGTGTGCCAACCCCTATGCATAGGTTCATGGGCGGAACCCGCAAATTGATCACAAAAACATACATCAAGTGAATCACGTGGTATCCCATTGTCACCACAGATACGCACGGCAAGACATACATCAAGTGTTCTCAAATCTTTAAAGACTCAATCCGATAAGATAACTTCGAAGGGGAAACTCAATTCATTACAAGAGAGTAGAGGGGGAGAAGAAACATAAGATCCAACTATAATAGCAAAGCTCGCGATACATCAAGATCGTGCCAAATCAAGAACACGAGAGAGAGAGAGAGATCAAACACATAGCTACTGGTACATACCCTCAGCCCCGAGGGAGAACTACTCCCTCCTCATCATGGAGAGCACCGGGATGATGAAGATGGCCACCGGAGAGGGATTCCCCCCTCCGGCAGGGTGCCGGAACGGGTCTAGATTGGCTTTCGGTGGCTACGGAGGCTTCTGGCGGCGGAACTCCCGATCTATTGTGCTCCCGGATGTTTTTAGGGTATATGGAGATATATATAGGCGGGAGAAGTACGTCACGGGGGCCACTAGGGGCCCACGAGAGTGGAGGGCGTGCCCCCTACCTCGTGGCCTCCTCGAAGCTTCCTTGACGTAGACTTCAAGTCTCCCGGGTTGCTTTCCTTCCAAAAATGAGTTTCGTGAAGTTTCAGGTCAATTGGACTCCGTTTGATTTTCCTTTTCTTCGAAACCCTAAAATAGGCAAAAAAACAGAAACTGGCACTGGGCTCTGGGTTAATAGGTTAGTCCCAAAAATAATATAAAAGTGTATAATAAAGCCCATAAACATCCAAAACAGAAGATTATATAGCATGGAGCAATCAAAAATTATAGATACGTTGGAGACGTATCAGTGTGCGCCCCCCAAGGGGCCCAAGGCGCCTAGGGTTAGAAACCCTAGGGGTGGGGGCGCCTCCACCCGACTTGGGGGGGGGCAAGTCCCCCCCCCCCCTTGTAGATGGGATCTGGGGGGCGGCCCCCTCTCCCCTTCCCCTATAAATAGTGGGGGTGGGAGGGCTGCCACACCCTTCCCTTGGCGCAGCCCTTCCCCTCTCAAACACCTCCTCCTCCTCTGTCACGCTTGGCGAAGCTCTGCCGGAGAACCACGAGCTCCATCACCACCACACCGTCGTGATGTCGGAGTTCTCCCTCAACTTCTCCTCTCCCCTTGCTGGATCAAGAAGGAGGAGACGTCCCTGGGCTGTATGTGTGTTGAACACGGAGGTCGGAGGCACTGTTGTTCGGTGCTTAGATCGGAATTGACCACGATCTGAATCGCCGCGTATACGACTCCACCAACCGCGTTCTTGCAATGCTTCCGCTTAGCGATCTTCAAGGGTATGAAGATGCACTCCCCCTCTCTTGTTGCTAGCATCTCCTAGATTGATCTTGGTGACACGTAGGATTTTTTTTGAATTATTGCTACGTTCCCCAACAATTAGAGTGGTGTGCTTAGAGATGTAAGGATGCAACTGATGTTCTCTTTGATAATGCTCTTGGAAATCATCAGATGACTTGTCATGAAATTCAGAAGCAACTTGTGCAAGCTTGTGCTGAAAAAACTATTGAAGTCATGATGAATGAGCTTGGGGGCGGTCAATTCTCACTTCTTGTTGATGAGTCCCGTGATGTGTCAATCAAGGAGCAAATGGCTGTGATTTTGATGTTTTGGAATAAGCAAGGATAGAGTTTAGAAAGGTTGCTTTGTGTTAAGCATGTTGTTGACACCACATCTGCTTCTCTCAAACGATCTTTGGATAAAGTGTTTGCTACCCATAACTTGAGCATGTCTAGGCTGAGAGGGCAAGGATATGATGGAGCCTCAAATATGCGTGGGCAACTTAACGGCCTAAAGAAACTAGTGCTAGATGATAATCCTCATGCATTTTATGTGCATTATTTCGCCCATCAGCTTCAACCAGTAGTTGTGGCTGTTGTGAAAGGAGTTCTTGCTATTAGTGATTTCTTTGGCTATACAAATATCACTCTGACCATGGTAAGTGCATCTTGTAGAAGAAAAGATGCATCGCTGCAGAAAAATCATGACAAGATTGTAATCCAATTGGAGAATGGGGAGATTATGAAGGGAAGGGGCGAACATCTAAGTGCTACATGCTATTTGTGGAACACGGTGATCCAAGTGCTACATGCTATTTGTTTAGATGGGGAAAATGACGATGACAAAGGCAAAGCATCATGTTTGATGAAACAAATGGAAGTATTTGAATTCATACTCATATTGCACTTGATGATTAAAGTTCTTGGTTTGACTAATGATTTGTCACAAGCATTGCAACAAAAGGACCAAAACATACTAGTGCAATGAACATGATTGTCTTCGTGAAAAGGTTATTGCAGCATTTGAGGGATGAAGGGTGGGAGCCACTTTTGGAGGCTACAACTGCATTTTGTGTTTAGAGAGATATACCAGTGCCAAATATGAATGATAATATTTCAACCAGGGGTTATCCAAGGAGCTCACATAAGTCATACACTCGCTTCCATCACTATAAGGTAGAAATATTCAATGAGCTGATTGATAGAAACATAGCCGAGATGAACAATCGATTTAGTGAAACAACAACCCGATTATTGATTTGCATTTCATGTCTAGATCCTAGAGACTCGTTCAGTAGCTTTAACCATGACAAGATAATTGAGCTTGCAAGCATTTACTCAACAGACTTTGATCTAGAAGAACGGAAATTTTTGAGTGGTCAGCTTGACATATACATTGATGTGATGAAAATATCACCTTTTTGTGGTTGTGATAGTCTATCAAGTATTTCCGTCAAGTTAGTTCAAACTAAGGAGTATTTGCGTTTCCTATTTGTTTATCGACTCATCAAACTCGCATTGATATTGCCGGTAGCAACAACATCAGTTGAAAGGGTTTTCTCAGCCATGAATATAATAAAGACAGATTTGAGAAACAAGATACATGATGAATGGTTGAATGATATGATGGTTTGCTATGTTGAGAGAGATATATTTGTTGGGATTGAAGACAAGAAGATTATCAAACATTTTCATGGCCTAAGGAATCGTAGAAGCCATCTTCCAAATCCTCAATGTATAACCACAACTTAATGGCAAACATTTGTTTTATCTGTTGTTTGAACAAATGGAATACTATGTTGTGATTTGGATTAATCTAATTGTTTTTACATGTTTCAGGCACCTAATGGACTAGAAGATCAAAAATTTGGGATAAAGCATGGAAGATTTAGCCAGCTCACGAGTCCAAGTTATACTTTATGTGATTTTTTGCGTTACATTTTTGCCTAGTTCTTGAGACGTAAACTACTTTGATAAATTTATTGTGTTGACCATCTTGCCTGCATGCATACTCTTGGCCAAATTTTTTCTTGATTGTCTTATTTGATTGTATTGTGGCTTTGATTTTTTATTTCCTTTAGAAGCCCGCCCCTGGTAACTTCAAATTCTGGATCCGTCACTACCCGACGGAATCGCTCCGCCGGAGAGGAAAAGTGCTCCTGCCTAGGTTCCGCCTCGAGACGATGATGTTTCTTCCCAAAAGTCTTCCTCTTTTTTAGGGCAAAAGGTTTCATATAGCAGAAGGAGGGCAGGAGAGGGCTGTTGTGAGCCCTGCTGCCTCGTGGACAGCATGTGGCCCCCCTATAGTGGTTCTTTGTTCCAGTATTTTTATATATTCAATAAAAATATCCGTGAAATTTCAGGTCATTTGGAGCTTCGTAGAGTAGCTATCTCTGTTGTAGCTCTTTTAGGTCTAGAATTCCAGCTACTAGAATTTCCCCTCTTCATATGGATCTTACAAATTACTCCCTCCGTTCCTTTATATAAGGTGTATTTGTTTTTTTCTAAATATTCCACAATGTAATGTGTATTTATCTTTTCCTTGCAGTTTTCTGTGCATGCCCTTCCACCATGCATTATTTGCCTTAGATAAAAAGTAGTACATAGTTCTCAATAGGAAGGTAGTAAAAAAATCTGTATCCCTCGTTGCATGCACTCACATTTCTCTCTCCCTCATCCCACCGATTGATTTTATTTTGGTACAATGAGATTTAGTTGCCTTTTATTAGGCCGCTAGTGATTTAGTTGCTGATACGTTTCCATCGTATCTATAATTTTTGATTGTTCCATGCCAATATTATTCAACTTCCATATAATTTTTGGCAACTTTTTATACTATTTTTGGGACTAACATATTGATCCAGTGCCTAGTGCCAGTTCCTGTCTGGTGCATGTTTTTGGTTTCACAGAATATCCATATCAAACGGAGTCCAAACGGGATAAAAACGGACGGAGCTTATTTTTGGAAAATATGGAAAATTTGGAAGGAAAATCAACGCGAACCAGTGCCCGAGGTGGTCACGAGGCAGGGGGCACCCCCCCTTAGGGCGCGCCCCTACCCTCGTGAGCCCACCGTAAGGCGGTTGACGCTCTTCTTTTGCCGCAAGAAAGCTAATATTCAGAAAAAAATCACGGCGAAGGTTTCAGGCCAATTGGAGTTACGGATCTCCATATATATACAAAACGGTGAAACAGAGCCAGGAGAGAACGCAGAAACAGAGAGAGACAGAGAGATAGATCCAATCTCGGAGGGGCTCTCGCCCCTCCCACGCCATGGGAGGTCAAGCAAGAAGAAGAAGAAGGGGGCCCTCTCCCCCTTGCTTCCGGTGGCGCCGGAGCGCTGCTGGGGCCATCACCATCACCGCCATCTTCACCAACAACTTCACCGCCATCATCACCAACTCTCCCCCCTCTATGCAGCGGTGTAACCTCTCTCTTACCCGCTGTAATCTCTACTTAAACATGGTGCTCAACTCTATATATTATTTCCCAATGATGTATGGCTATCCTATGATGTTGGAGTAGATCTGTTTTGTCCTAATGGCTATTTGATGATCGTGATTGGTTTGAGTTGTATGTTTTATTATTGGTGCTGTCCTATGGTGCTCTCCATGTCGCGCAAGTGTGAGGGATTCCCGCTGTAGGGTTTGCAATATGCTTATAATTTGCTTATGGTGGGTGGCGTGAGTGACAGAAGCACAGACCCGAGTAAGTAGGTTGTTTGCGTATGGGATAAAGGGGACTTGATACTTTAATGCTATGGTTGGGTTTTACCTTAATGAATCTTTAGTAGTTGCGGATGCTTGCTAGAGTTCCAATCATAAGTGCATATGATCCAAGTAGAGAGAGTATGTTAGCTTATGCCTCTCCCTCAAATAAAATTACAATAATGATTACCGGTCTAGTTATCGATTGCCTAGGGACAAATAACTTTCTTGTTGACAAAAGCTCTTTACTAAAACTAATTTAGTTGTGTCTTTATCTAAACAACCCCTAGCTTTTATTTTTGTGTTCTTTACTTTCTTGCAAGCTTACCCAAAAACACCTACAAAGTACTTCTAGTTTCATACTTGGTTCCGGTAAAGCGAACGACAAGTGTGCGTAGAGTTGTATTGGTGGTCGATAGAACTTGAGGGAATATTTGTTCTGCCTTTAGCTCCTTGTTGGGTTCGACACTCTTACTTATCGAAAGAGGCTACAATTGATCCCCTATACTTGTGGGTTATCAGTTGCTGCAAATTAAGTTGCTAACTACCTAATTAGTTAAGGGTACTTTTGTCCAAAATTCTCCTTCGTTCTGTGCCTTGGTCGGCGCACTCAAAAAAATACATCTTATATAAAGGAATGGAGGGAGTAAGAGAGAAAAGACATTAGAATTGCATCATAAAGTGAAATAATGACCAAAAGCATTATAAATAATAATAATAATAATAATAAACATGATGCAAAATGAACGTATCAACGAGTTGGAGGAGTGATCCGTCAGGGGCATGTTGGTGACTTTTCCGTGACAGCTTGCCACTTTTTTGGCCCATAACTGGGCCTAAGATGGTAGAGATACTTACATGCAGGGTGGCGATCAAACTCGGGTCTGAAATACATGTGCATAAGCTCCACTTGGAGACGGACAACAAGGTTATGGCGAGCATGTTAAGCGATGGAAGAAAGAATCTCTCGGTGGCTGGGCCTTGGATTGAATAAATCAAGTCGATGATGAGCAGGTGGCTGGGCCTTGGATTGAAGAAATCAAGTCAATGATGAGCATGTTCCACGAGAGCAAGGTGACATGGGTAAGGGTGTTTGCGAATTCTGTTGCGCACAAATTACCTAACGTTGGTGTAGGGGAAGAACTATGTAAGATTTGGCCGATGGTGCCACCAGACTTTATTTTTTAGATGTGGTCTCCGATGAGATCCTGGACGTTGTTTAGGTATTGTTTGGTTGAATAAAGCGACAAAATTAATCCTCAAAAAAATCATCACCCCTTCCCCCATTTACTCACTCACCTCTAGTGCTAAGACAAACTAACCTTAGTTCTCAGCACTAGTGACAACGACTCAGATCTGTGGAAGCGACGACAACTTCAATATCTAGCAGCAGAACTTGCTTCTCCCCTTCGTCTTCTAATTCGTCTCATCCTCCTTGTCTCCACCATAGGCGGTTCATCGGCTCCAAAGGGGGTAAGCAACATCCCCCCATCCTATGTAGGTCGTTGTGAAGGAAATATGCCCTAGAGGCAATAATAAAGTTATTATATATTTCCTCATATCATCATAAATGTGTATGATTCATGCTAGAATTATATTAATCGGAAACATAATACATGTGTGAATACATAGACAAACATAGTGTCACTAGTATGCCTCTACTTGACTAGCTCGTTGATCAAAGATGGTTGAGTTTCCTAGCCATAAACATGAGTTGTCATTTGATTAACGGGATCATATCACTAGGAGAATGATGTGATTGACATGACCCATTTTCTTCGCTTAGCACTTGATCGTTTAGTTTACTGCCATTGCTTTCTTCATGACTTATACATGTTCCTATGACTATGAGATTATGCAACTCCCGATTACCGGAAGAACACTTTGTGTGCTACCAAACATCACAATGTAACTGGGTGATTATAAAGGTGCTCTACATGTGTCTCCGATGGTGTTCGTTGAGTTGGCATAGATCGAGAATAGGATTTGTCACTCCGATTGTCAGAGAGGTATCTCTGGGCCCTCTCAGTAATGCACATCACTATAAGCCTTGCAAGCAATGTGACTAATGAGTTAGTTACAGGATGATGCATTACGGAACGAGTAAAGGGACTTGCCGGTAACGAGATTGAACTAGGTATTGAGATACCGACGATCGAATCTCGGGCAAGTAACATACCGATTACAAACGGAACAACGTATGTTCTTATGCGGTTTTGACCGATAAAGATCTTCATAGAATATGTAGGAACCAATATGAGCATCCAGGTTCCGCTATTGGTTATTGACTGGAGACGTGTCTCGGTCATGTCTACATAGTTCTCAAACCCGTAGGGTCTGCACGCTTAAAGTTCTGTGACGATCGGTATTATGAGTTTTTGTGTTTTGATGTACCGAAGGTAGTTCAGAGTCCCAGATATGATCACGAACATGTCGAGGAGTCTCGAAATGGTCGAGACGTAAAGATCGATATATTGGATGACATTGTTCGGACACCGGAAGTGTTTCGGGAGGTTTCGGACATAAACCGGAGTACCGGGGGGTTACCGGAACCCCCCGGGGAGTATATTGGGCCTAATAGGCCCTAGTGGGAGAAGAGGAGGGGCGGCAAGGGCAGCCGCGCGCCCCCTGCCCCTCTAGTCCGAATTGGACAAGGAGGGGTGGTGGCGCCCCCCTTTCCTTCTCTCCCTTCCTTCTCCTCTCCTACTCCTACTTGGAAAGGGGGAGTCCTACTCCCGGTGGGAGTAGGACTCCTCATGGGGCATGCCATAGGAGGTCGGCCCCCTCCCCCTCCTCCACTCCTTTATATACGGGGAGGGGGGCACCCCTTGGAGACACAACAGTTAATCATTGATCTTTTAGCCGTGTGCGGTGCCCCCCTCCACCATAATCCACCTCGATCATATCGTAGCGGTGCTTAGGCGAAGCCCTGCGGCGGTAACTTCATCAACACCGTCACCAAGCCGTCGTGCCGACGAAGCTCTTCCCGAAGCTCTACTGGATCATGAGTTCGCGGGACGTCACTGAGCTAAACGTGTGCTGAACGCGGAGGTGTCGTACATTCGGTACCGAGGATCGGTTGATCGTGAAGACTTACGACTACATCAACCGTGTTGTCATAACGCTTCCACTTACAGTCTATGTGGGTACGTAGATGACACTCTCCCCTCTCGTTGCTATGCATCACCATGATCTTGCGTGTGCGTAGGATTTTTTTTGAAATTACTACGTTCCTGATATGTCCCGAATGTATCTATAATTTTTTATTGATCCATGCTATTATATTATCTATTTTGGGTGTTATCGGGCTTATTTTTACACTTTTATACTATTTTTGGGACTGACCTATTAACCGGAGGCCCAGCCCAAATTGCTATTTTTTTGCCTGTTTCAGTGTTTCGTCGAAAAGGAATATCAAACGGAGTCCAAAAGGAATGAAACCTTTGGGAACGTAATTTTCTCAACGGACGTGATCCAGGAGACTTGGAGTGGGCGTCAAGAAACAATCGAGGAGGCCACGAGGCAGGGGGCACGCCTACCCCCCTTGGCACGCCCTCCACCCTCATGGGCCCCTCGTTGCTCCACCGACGTACTTCTTCCTCCTATATATATCCACGTACCCCCCAAACATCCAGGAGCACCACGAAAACCTAATTCCACCACCGCAACCTTCTGTACCCAAGAGATCCCATCTTGGGGCCTTTTTCGAAGCTCCGCCGGAGGGGGCATTGATCACGGAGGGCCTCTGCATCAACTCCATGGCCTCTCCGATGATGTGTGAGTAGTTTACTTTAGACCTTCGGGTCCATAGCTAGTATCTATATGGCTTCTTCTCTCTCTTTGGATCTCAATACAAAGTTCTCCTAGATTCTCTTGGAGATCTATTCGATGTAATCTTCTTTTGCGGTGTGTTTATCGAGATCCGATGACTTGTGGGTTTATGATCAAGTCTATCTATGAACAATATTTGAATCTTCTCTGAATTCTTTTATGTATGATTGGTTTATCTTTGCAAGTCTCTTCGAATTATCAGTTTGGTTTGGCCTACTAGATTGATCTTTCTTGCAATGGGAGAAGTGCTTAGCTTTGGGTTCAATCTTGCGGTGCTCGATCCCAGTGATAGAAAGGGAAACGACACATATTGTATTGTTGCCATCGAGGATAAAAAGATCGGGTTTATATCATATTGCATGAGTTTATCCCTCTACATCATGTCATCTTGCTTAAGGCGTTACTCTGTTCTTATGAACTTAATACTCTAGATGCATGCTGGATAGCGGTCGATGTGTGGAGTAATAGTAGTAGATGCAGAATCGTTTCGGTCTACTTGTCACGGACGTGATGCCTATATACATGATCATGCCTAGATATTCTCATAATTATTCGCTTTTCTATCAATTGCTCGACAATAATTTGTTCACCCACCGTAATACTAATGCTATCTTGAGAGAAGCCACTAGTGAAACCTATGGGCCCCCGGTCTAATTTCCATCATATTAATCTCCTATCAACAAGCTATTTCTGGCACCGTTTATTTTGCTTTATTTACTTTCAATTTATATCATAAAAATACCAAAAATATGTATCTTATTATAATCATCTCTACCAGATCTCACTCTTGCAAGTGGTCGTGAAGGGATTGACAACCCCTTTATCGCGTTGGTTGTGAGGTTCTTATTTGTTTGTGTAGGTACGAGGTGACTCGAGCGTGGTCTCCTACTAGATTGATACCTTAGTTCTCAAAAACTGAGGGAAATACTTATGCTGCTCTACTGCATCACCCTTTCCTCTTCAAGGGAAAACCAACGCAGTGCTCAAGAGGTAGCAAGAAGGATTTCTGGCGCCGTTCCCTGGGAGATCTACGCCAAGTCAAGACATACCAAGTACCCATCACAACTCTTATCCTTCGCATTACATTATTTGCCATTTGCCTCTCATTTTCCTCTCCCCCACTTCACCCTTGCCATTTTATTCGCCCTCTCTTCTCCGTTCCCCTTCTCTTTCCCAATTTGCCTCTTTTGCCCATTTCTTGTTCGCTTGTGTGTTGGATTGCTTGCTTGTCACGATGGCTCAAGATAATACTAAATTGTGTGACTTTGCCAATACTAAAAATAATGATTTTATTAGCACTCCGATTGCTCCTCTTACCGATGCTGAATCTTGTGAAATTAATACTGCTTTGCCGAATCTTGTCATGAAAGATCTGTTTTCTGGCCTTCCTAGTGAAGATGTCGCTACCCATCTAAACAACTTTATTGATTTGTGTGATATGCAAAAGAAGAAATATGTGGATAATGATATTGTTAAACTTAAGCTATTTCCGTTTTCACTTACAGATCATGCTAAAGCTTGGTTTTTGTCTTTGCCTATAAGTAGTATTGATTCATGGAATAAGTGCAAAGGTGCTTTTATCTCTAAGTATTTTCCTCCCGCTAAGATCATCTCTCTTAGAAACGATATTATGAATTTTAAGCAACTTGATCATGAACATGTTGCACAAGCTCAGGAGAGGATGACATTAATGATACGTAATTGCCCTACACATGAATTGAATTTATGGATGATTATACAAAAAATTTATGCCGGATTGAATTTTGCTTCTAGAAATCTTTTAGATTCGGCCGCGGGAGGCACTTTTATGGAAATCACTTTAGGAGAAGCTACCAAACTCCTAGATAATATTATGGTTAATTATTCTTAATGGCACACTGAAAGATCTACTAGTAAAAAGGTGCATGCAATTGAAGAGATTAATGTTTTGAGTGGAAAGATGGATGAACTTATGAAATTGTTTGCTAATAAGAGTGCTCCTGATGATCCTAATGATATGCCTTTGTCTACTTTGATTGAGAATAATAATGAATCTATGGATGTGAATTTTGTTGGTAGGAACAATTTTGGTAATAACGCGTATAGAGGTAATTTTCCTAGTAATTCCTCTAATAATTATGGTAATTCCTACAACAATTCTTATTGAACTTATAATAAGATGCCATTTGATTTTGAATCTAATATTAAAGAATTTATTAGTGCTCAAAAGAGTTTCAATGCTTTGGTTGAAGAAAAATTGCTTAACATTGACGAATTGGCTAGGAACGTGGATAGAATTTCTCTTGATGTTGATTCTTTGAAACTTAGATCTATTCCACCTAATCATGATATCAATGAGTCTCTCAAAGCCATGAAAATTTCCATTGATGAGTGTAAAGAAAGAACCGCTAGGTTGCGTGCTAAGAAAAATTGCTTTGTGAAAGCGTGTTCTTCTAGTTTTCATGATAATAAGGATGAAGATCTAAAAGTGATTGATGTGTCCCCTATTAAATCTTTGTTTTGCAATATGAATCTTGATAATGATGGGACTGGAGATGAGTCAACTTTAGTTATAAGGCATCCCAATAATTCAGAGTTTTTAGATCTTGATGCAAAAATTGGTAAAAGTGGGATTGAAGAGGTCAAAAATTTACATCGCAATGAACCCACTATCTTGGATTTCAAGGAATTTAATTATGATAATTGCTCTTTGATAGATTGTATTTCCTTGTTGCAATCCGTGCTAAATTCTCCTCATGCTTATAGTCAAAATAAATCTTTTACTAAACATATCGTTGATGCTTTGATGCAATCTTATGAAGAAAAACTTGAGTTGAAAGTTTCTATCCCTAGAAAACTTTATGATGAGTGGGAACCTACAACTAAAATTAAAATTAAAGATGATGAATGCTATGCTTTGTGTGATTTGGGTGCTAGTGTTTCCACGATCCCAAAAACTTTGTGTGATTTGCTAGGCTTCCGTGAATTTGAGGATTGTTCTTTAAACTTGCACTTGCGGATTCCACTATTAACAAACCTATGAGAAAGATTAATGATGTTCTTATTGATGCAAATAGGAATTATGCGCCCATAGATTTCATTGTTCTTGATATAGATTGCAATCCTTCATGTCCTATTATTCTTGGTAGACCTTTCCTTAGAACGATTGGTGCAATTATTGATATGAAGGAAGGGAATATTAAATTCCAATTTCCATTATGGAAAGGCATGGAACACTTCCCTAGAAATAAAGTTAAATTACCATATGAATCTATTATGAGATCCACTTATGGATTGCCTACCAAAGATGGCAATACCTAGATCTATCTTCGCTTTTATGCCTATCTAGGGGTGTTAAACGATAGCGCTTGTTGGGAGGCAACCCAATTTTATTTTTATTCCTTGCTTTTTGCTCCTGTTTAGTAATAAATAATTTATCTAGCCTCTGTTTTGGTTGTGTTTTTTGTGTTTAATTAGTGGTTGTGCGAAGTAGAACCGTTGGGAAGACTTGGGGAAAGTCTTCTTGATCTTGCTGTAAAAAACAGAAACTTTAGCGCTCACGAGAATTGCTGCCCTTTTTTATTGGAGAGTGATATTTAGTTAATTATTTTTGCAGATGTTTAATAGATAAATTCCTCACGTCCACCAATTTATTTTAGAATTTTTGGGGTTCCAGAAGTTTGCGTTAGCTACAGATTACTACAGATTTTTCTGTTTTTGACAGATTCTGTTTTTCGTGTGTTGTTTGCTTATTTTGATGAATCTATGGCTAGTAAAAGACTTTATAAACCATATATAAGTTGGAATACAGTAGGTTTATCACCAATATAAATAAAGAATGATTTCATTACAGTACCTTGAAGTGGTGTTTTGTTTTCTTTCGCTAACAGAGCTCACGAGATTTTCTATTTAAGTTTTGTGTTGTGAAGTTTTCAAGTTTTGGGTAAAGATTTGATGGATTATGGAACAAGGAGTGGCAAGAGCCTAAGCTTGGGGATGCCCATGGAACCCCAAGTTAAAATACAAGGACACCAAAAAGCCTAAGCTTGGAGATGCCCCAGAAGGCATCCCCTCTTTTGTCTTCGTCTATCGGTAACTTTACTTGGAGCTATATTTTTATTTGCCACATGATATGTGTTTTGCTTGGAGCATCTTGTATGATTTGAGTCTTTGATTTTTAGTTTACCACAATCATCCTTGATGTACACATCTTTTGAGAGACACACACATGAATTGGAATTTATTAGGATACTCTATGTGCTTCACTTATATCTTTTGAGCTATATAGTTTTTGCCCTAGTGCTTCACTTATATCTTTTAGAGCACGGCGGTGGTTGTAGCGACCAGACCTCAACTGGTCCAATCTCTGTGCTCAAGTGTCATCCCTAGATCAGTAATGCTAACACCACACAGTACTTGAAGGATTTATAACAGAGTAGCAATCACACACTTATTACATCGAGTGTCTCGAAAGAGAACTTATTACAGTAAATATGGCTTAAGGCCATCTAATAACGATAACAGCGGAAGGCTTGGAAGATAAGTGAGTCCATCAACTCCAACGGCATCATTGAGTATAGAACCATGAGCTAAAAGCACCTTACTCGTCGTCTCAAAAGTCTGCAACATGAACGCTGCAGCCCGAAAACGGGTCAGCACATGGAATATGCTGGCAAGGTAACACATAGAGAATGATGGAAGAATAAAACTATACTACATGCATATTTGGCTGGTGGAAAGCTCTATGGTTACAGTTTTGTGTAAAGCCAATTTTTCCCTACTGCAAAGGAAATAAATTTTATTTAACTATCATGGTAGTTGTTAAACATTGAGAATGGTTGACATCATTCTCAATCCCAATTAAGCAATCATCATTAAAACCCAACAAAATTAATTAGAGTAACATGATGAGATTCATATGATAATCCAAGTTCCAGATACTCAAGATGTCCATAACTGGGGACACGGCTAACCATGATTAGTTTATACACTCTGCAGAGATTTGCGCACTTTTCCCCACAAGACTCGATCTCCTCCATTAGGAGTCTCGCACTACATGGTGTTTGAGAAACGGATGACCGAGACATAGTCTTTCAGAAGCGCTAGCACCTTACGATGGGTAGACTGTACCAACCTACATCCCCTACATCTTCTAGTCTACCACTGTAAGAGTTCGCACAACTTAGTCAACTATGCTAGAGCCCATAGTAGCTTGTGGCTGCACACGGAAGTTTCTAGCATGAATAATCTCATGATCCCTTTGAGCCTGGGTGGCGGTCCAAAAGAAAACAGGCAATCGCTGGAATACCCAGGTGCCTCAATCCACCCAGATGTGTGTTTAAGTTGCCACCTTAGATAAACCATTAAATTATCAATCTCACATCTGTCATGGATTTCACTCACCCAATCCACGTCTACTAGCATAGCATGGCAATAAAAGCAAACATAGAAGTAACTCCCAAAGGTTTGATAATAAACAGGTAATAGGTACTACCTCATCTACTTCCCAAACCCACAATTTAATTAGATCCTAATCATGCAATGTGTGAGGATTGATCTAGTGCAATAAAAACTGGGTAGTAGGAAGTATGATCAAAGTGTTACTTGCCTTGCTGATGACCCATGAAACCTAGCGATTCGAAGTAGCAAGTGGCGCACTCTGGGTACTCTATCGCAAACAAACAAGCATACAATAAGTAATCAACTAATGCACAGGTAAAACTCGAATAAGAGATCTAACCAGAAAGTCCAACTTAAGAACTCCGGTTGGCAAAAAGAACCAAATCGAACGAAGCAACGAAAGACAAACGGCAAAAGAAACAAGCTTCATTTACTAATCTGAATCTAGGGCAATTTTAACTGAGGAAAAAACTTGTTTGAGTTGGTTAAACGGAAAGAGGGTTTCGAGACGAAACACAGGCGCTTGAATCGCCTGATTCCGACAAACGAGCGAAAAGTTAAACTAAAACGAACATCGGATCAGAAATTGCGATCAGAAAATCGCAGATTTAATCCGAGAAAAAGAAAAACGACGAACAGGTTAACGAACGAATGTTCGTTAACTGGAACTAAATGATGAACGTGTTCGTTAAAATGAACGAACGAGCGAACACTCGCTAAATAAATAAACCGGAGAAAACGATCTATTTAAAAAAAACGAAAACTAGGGTTTTCTAAATAAAACGAAACGACTTTTCTCAGAAAACCGGCGGCGGCGGCTACCTTGGCTCAGGGCTCCGGCGAAGCTCCGGCGGCGGTGGGTGGTGCGGGGCGGCGGCTCCGCGCGGCGGCAGGGGCGGCAAGCGGCGCGAGCGGCATGGGGAGGCGACGGTGGTGTGGGGCGGCTCCAGGGGGGTCCGGTGGGGTTATAAAGGGGGGAGGCGGCGACTTGGGGACGGGGGCGGCCTCGGGAGGCGGGTCCTCCCCGGACTCGGCGGCGGCGGCGGTCGGGACTCCTGTCCCGACCCGGGGCGAGAGGCGGCGGCGGCTGGGACCTTGGCCCAGTCGGGCGCGGGGTCTCTTTTTTTAAGACAATACCGCTGCGACTAAAAAAAATTTCTAGAAAAATAAATAAAATTCTAAAAATGCCAAAACAAATTTTCACCGTCTAAATAAAATATTTAGAGCAGGATGAACATTTTCTTGGCCCTAAATGCTATTTTTGAAAACGTGCAATTTTCCCTAAATTCAAATAAAATAGCAAATAAAACCAAAATAAAATCTTATTTGATTTTATTATTAAATCCTCAATATTTCTTTATTTTGGGAAAGTCATTTTATTCCCTCTCTCATATTTTATATTAGAAATAATTGAAGATAAAATAAATAAAATCAAATGATCCTATTTTCAAAATTTGAGAAAACTCAATATGAAAATAACGAAATCCCCAACTCTCTCCGTGGGTCCTTGAGTTGTGTAGAATTTCTGGATCAGCCGAAATGCAATAAAATATGATATGCAAAGATGATCTATTGTATAACATTCCAAATTGAAAATTTGGGATGTTACAAACCTACCCCCCTTAAGATGAATCTCGCCCTCGAGATTCGGGTTGGCTAGAAAATAGGTGAGGGTGGTCCTTCAACAGATCTTCCTCTCGTTCCCGGGTGGCTTCATCCTCTATGTGGTGGCGCCACTGAACTTTGCAAAACTTGATAACCTTGCTGCGGGTGACTCGGCTGGCATACTCAAGAATCTTAACTGGTTTCTCCTCATAGGTCAAATCACTATCCAACCGAATCGCTTCCAGTGGCACTGTATCTCTTAGCGGTATATCAGCCATCTCTGCGTGGCACTTCTTCAACTGGGAAACGTGGAACACGTCATGAACTCCTGACAATCCTTCGGGCAATTCCAACTTATAAGCTACTTCTCCCATACGCTCCAAAACTTTGTATGGTCCTACAAAACGTGGCGCTAACTTCCCCTTAACTCCAAAATGCTTAACTCCTCGAAGTGGAGATACTCGAAGATAAACTCGGTCTCCGACTTCGTAAACTGCCTTCTTGCATTTTGAATCTGCATAGCTCTTCTACCTTGACTGGGCTACCTTGAGCCTATCGCGAATCAATTTTACTTTCTGTTCAGACTCCTTAATCAGATCTGGTCCAAACAACTGTCGGTCTCCAACTTCATCCCATGACAATGGGGTCCTGCACCTCCTTCCGTACAAGGCTTCGAAAGGGGCCATCTTCAAACTGGATTGATAACTGTTGTTATAAGAGAATTCTGCGTATGGCAAATTATGGTCCCAACTAGATCCATAATCTAGCGCACAAGCTCTCAGCATATCCTCCAGAATCTGATTGACTCTCACGGTCTGTCCATCTGTTTGCGGATGGAAAGCTATACTGAACTCTAGCCTGGTACCCAAAGTTTCATGCAACTGATTCCAGAATTTTGAGGTAAACTGGGTTCCTCTATCTGATACGATGCTCCTTGGAACTCCATGCAGACATACGATCCTGGTCATGTATATCTTTGCTAACTTAGCACTGGTATAGGTAGTCTTCACTGGAATGAAATAAGCTACCTTTGTCAAATGATTGACTACAACCCAAATCGAGTCATAGCCTAAACGAGTTTTGGGCAATTCTGTAATAAAATCCATGCCTAGCTTATCCCACTTCCATTCGGGTATCGACAATGGCTGTAGCAATCCTGCTGGCTTCTGATGCTCTACTTTTACTCTCTGACATACATCACAAACTACTACGTACTCCGCAATATCCTTCTTCATTCTGGTCCACCAGAAAGTATCGTTCAAATCCAAATACATCTTGGTATTTCCTGGGTGAATCGAATATGGTGAATCATGGGCCTCTTGCAGAATCAATTTCCTGATCACCGAATCATTAGGTACATAAACACGGTCTTCAAACCATAAGGTATCGTGCTCATCCTCACGAAATCCTTTAGCTTTTCCTTTGATTATTTTCTCCTTAATAGAAGAAATCTCCTTATCAGTCTTCTGGGCTTCTCTGATCTTATCCATCAAAGTAGACTGAATCTCCAATGCTGCTACATAGCCTCTCGGAACTATCTCCAAACATAGCTCACGAAGATTTTCGGCTAACTCTCTTGGTAAATCTCCTGTCATTAAGGTGTTAACATGGCTTTTACGGCTCAACGCGTTAGCTACTACATTAGCCTTTCCTTTGCGGGCATTCTATATGGTCTCTTAGATATTGGCCCTGTGCCTGGCAAAAGCTCAATCAAAAACTCAATATCTCTATCTGGTGGCATGCCGGGCAACTCCTCTGGAAATACATCAGGGAAATCCTTCACTACTGGTACCTCTTCCTGCACAACTCATGTTAAACAATTTACTTGAGTCCTCTTCGGCACATGCCGGGATACATACTTGATCCTTCTTCCTTCTAGGGTGGTAAGCAAAATTGACTTACTGGCACATTCAATGTTCCCTTCATACTTTGATAACCAATCCATGCCTAATATCACATCCAATCCTTGAGATTCCAATACTATTAGGTCTGAGGGAAATACGTAGTTACCAATCCTTAATGGTAACCGGTCACACCATAGACTAGCCATATACTCTGCTCCAGGCGAGGTTACTAACATGGGTGACCTAAGGGCTTGGGTTGGCAGTTTATACTTATCCACAAATCCCCTTGATATGTATGAATGTGATGCACCAGTATCAAAAACGAGTGCAGTAAATGACTTAACCAAAAACTTACCTATTACTGCATCGGGCTGGGCTTCAACTTCCTCCACATTTATGTGGTTCACCTGTCCCCTGTTGAAAGGGTTCGGCTTCTTCCCAGAGCTTCCATTGCCATTTCCATTTTGGGCTTCAGGACATTCATTAGCGTATGTCCGGTCTTCTGACACTTAAAGCAAGTGACTTGGCTCAGGTCTCTCTTGGCTGGGGTTGATGGGTTGGTGCGGTTTTGGCCGTTGCTTCCTCCATTCCCATTACCATTCTTGGGGCCATTATGGTTATGCGAGCTACCTCCTCCATGGGTATGCTGAAAATGTCCTCCTGGTCTAGGGGTAAAATGTGGTTTCTGCTGAGCTCCAGAATTATACTTTCCTTGTCCATACTTCCTCTTGCGGTTCTCAATTTGTTGTTGCTTCCCTTCAATCATGAGAGCATGGTCTACCAACTCCTGGTAGTTGTTGAAGGTTGCTACCATCAACTGCATGCTCAACTCATCATTCAGTCCTTCCAGAAACTTCTCCTGCTTAGCTGCATTCGTAGCAACGTCATTTGAGGCATAACGTGCTAGCTTACTAAAGTCCTCCACACACTGGCCAACTGTCCATCCTCCTTGGCGCAAGTTGCAAAACTGTCGCTTCTTCATGGCCATAGCTCCTGCTGAAAGATGGGCAGTACGGAAAGCCTGCTAAAACTGGTCCCATGTGACAGTGTCGACAGGGAAAGTGGCTGTGAAATTCTCCCACCATGATGCTGCGGGTCCTTCAAGCTGATGTGCGGCAAACTTCACCTTTTCCACATCTGTGCATCCTGCCGTGGTCAACTCCCTTGCTGTCTTGCGGAGCCAATCATCTGCTACTATTGGCTCGGTGCTACTAGAAAACGCCAGCGGATTTAGCCTAAGAAAACGGGCTAAGTGATCAACAGGTGGTGGTGGTGGTGGTTGGTTGTTGTTGTTGTTCCCCTGATTCTGATTCTGGACTAGCAACCACATCAACATGTTCTGCTGCTGGATCAACTGAGTGAGCTCCGGTGGGAAGGTAAATCCGGGGTCACGTCTCGGAGGCATTTGAGGGTCTAGAAAATATGAGATTTAAGAGTAGAGAGGGGATCTAAAGAGAAAACACTACCCATATGCACATGAGGCAAAAGCAAACAATTCACTTCATTCAATCAAACAAGGGCATACAATCGATCTAACTATCGCAAAAGTGCTCGGACTACTATATTTACATGGTGGACTACTACTACTATTGGGGTGGTCTACTAGAAATATTCTTCGGTTGCAGACTCCATGATATCTGCTCTAGCTTCATCCACATAGTCATCATCGCTATCATCTGGATCCGAGTCGGTGTCATCAATGATGATGTAGTCTTCCGGGCGAATCTCCTTGGGTTCTTCGTCTTCTTCTACTAGTGTAGGGTCTCCCATAATTATTCCAATCTTCTTGATCAGATCGTCATTCTTCTCCACTAATACTTCGATTTCCTCTTCATAATCTTCACGTGTAGCCTTGAGTTCTTCCTCCAGTTCCTTGATTCTTGTCCTTGCCTTCTTCAGATCTATCAGGTCGGCGCACATCTGGTTCTCCTGACGTCGAACGTGCTGGTTTAACTCCTGGATAAAAGCTACAATTGATCTATCCTTCTTGGTGCTGATCATCTCCCAGTGCTCATCTCGGCGCCCACAAATCTGGTAGACAGCATCCTTGAGATCATTGCTGTAAACTTCTCCAATGTGTCCCATGACGATGTGAGCTGCCATGCTCCTTCCTAGACTCCACGTTGGTGCATCAAATGAAAACTCTATGGGCTCAGTGACTGGCATGAACGTCCTTCCTGGAACTTGAACTTGAATCATCCAGCGCTCTTCTTCAGGTAAAGTGGCGTTGTAGGTTCCGGTGAAACTTGCTACTCCTATGTTCAGATATCTAGTGACTTCCTTCAAGTGGCGTCCAAAGGGTGTATCTTCATCCGGTTGCGTGAACTTGTTCCTTGCATCCGCCATCCCAAAAGAGTAGAAAAGATGAGGAGTTAGAATGAGAAGAGAGTAGTGATCTAGGGCTTTAGCTTAGTGGTCGTGTCCTACAATCAGCGTGTGCTCTGATACCATCTTGTAGCGACCAGACCTCAACCGGTCCAATCTCTATGCTCAGGTGTCATCCCTGGATCAGTAATGCTGACACCACACAATACTTGAAGGATTTATAACAGAGTAGCAATCACACACTAATTACATCGAGTGTCTCAAAAGAGAACTTATTACAATAAATATGGCTTAAGGCCATCTAATAACGATAACATCGGAAGGCTTGGAAGATAAGTGAGTGCATCAACTTTAACGACATCACTGAGTATAGAACCACGACCTAAAAGCACCTTACTCGTCGTCTGAAAAGTCTGCAACATGAATGTTGCAGCCCGAAAACGGGTCAACACATGGAATATGCTGGCAAGGTAACACATAGAGAATGATGGAAGAATAAAACTATACTACATGCATATTTGGCTGGTGGAAAGCTCTATGGTTACAGTTTTGCGTAAAGCCATTTTTTCCCTACTGCAAAGGAAATCAATTTTATTTAACTATCATGGTAGTTGTTAAACATTGAGAATGGTTAACAGCATTCTCAATCCCAATTAAGCAATCATCATTAAAACCCAACAAAATTAATTAGAGTAACATGATGAGATTCATATGATAATCCAAGTTCTAGATACTCAAGATGTCCATAATCGAGGACACGGCTAACCATGATTAGTTTATACACTCTGCAGAGGTTTGCGCACTTTTCCCCACAAGACTCGATCTCCTCCGTTAGGATTCTCGCACTACATGGTGTTTGAGAAACGGATGACCAAGACATAGTCTTTCAGAAGCACTAGCACCTTACGATGGGTAGACCGTACCAACCTACATCCCCTACATCTGCTAGTCTACCACTGTAAGAGTTCGCACAACTTAGTCAACTATGCTAGAGCCCATAGTAGCTTGTGGCTGCACACGGAAGTTTCTAGCATGAATAATATCATGATCCCTTTGAGCCTGGGTGGCGGTCCAAAAGAAAACAGGCAATCGCTGGAATACCCAGGTGCCTCAATCCACCCAGATGTGTGTTTAAGTTGCCACCTTAAATAAACCATTAAATTATCAATCTCACATCTGTCATGGATTTCACTCACCCAATCCACGTCTACTAGCATAGCATGGCAATAAAAGCAAACATAGAAGTAACTCCCAAAGGTTTGATAATAAACAGGTAATAGGTACTACCTCATCTACTTCCCAAACCCACAATTTAATTAGATCCTAATCATGCAATGTGTGAGGATTGATCTAATGCAATAAAAACTGGGTAGTAGGAAGTATGATCAAAGTGTTACTTGCCTTGCTGATGATCCGTGAAACCTAGCGATTCGAAGTAGTAAGCGACACACTCCGGGTACTCTATCGCAAACAAACAAGCATACAATAAGTACTCAACTAATGCATAGGTAAAACTCAAATCAGAGATCTAACCAGAAAGTCCAACTTAAGAACTCCGGTTGGCAAAAAGAACCAAATCGAACGAAGCAATGAAAGACAAACGATAAAAGAAACAAGCTTCGTTTACTAATCTGAATCTAGGGCAATTTTAACTGAGGAAAAAACTTGCTTGAGTTGGTTAAACGGAAAGAGGGTTTCGAGACGAAACACCAGGCGCTTGAACCGCCTGATTCCGACAAACGAGCGAAAAGTTAAACTAAAACGAACATCGGATCAGAAATCACGATCAGAAAATCACATATTTAATCCGAGAAAAAGAAAAACGACGAACAGGTTAACGAACGAATGTTCGTTAACTGGAACTAAATGATGAACGCGTTCGTTAAAACGAACGAACGAGCGAACGCTCGCTAAATAAATAAACCGGAGAAAAATCGATCTATTTAAAAAAACAAAAACTAGGGTTTTCTAAATAAAACGAAACGGCTTTTCTCAGAAAACCGGCGGCGGTGGCTACCTTGGCTCGGGGATCCGGCGAAGCTCCGGCGGGGCTCCGGCGGTGGCGGGTGGTGCGGGGCAGCGGCTCCGGGCGGCGGCAGGGGCGGCAAGCGGCGGCAGGCGGCGCAGGCGGCGGCGCGAGCGGCGTGGGGGGCGGCGGCGGTGTGGGGCGGCTCCACGGGGGTCCGGCGGGGTTATAAAGGGGGGGAGGCGGCGACTTGGGGAAGGGGCAGCCTCGGGAGGCGGGTCCTCCCCGGACTCGGCGGCGGCGGCGGTCGGGACTCCTGTCCCGACCCCGCGCGAGAGGCGGCGGCGGCTGGGCCCTTGGCCCAGTCGGGCGCGGGGTCTCTTTTTTTAAGACAATATCGCTGCGACTAAAAAAAATTTCTAGAAAAATAAATAAAATTCTAAAAATGCCAAAACAAATTTTCACCGTCTAAATAAAATATTTAGAGCGGGATGAACATTTTCTTGGCCCTAAATGCTATTTTTGAAAACGTGCAATTTTCCCTAAATTCAAATAAAATAGCAAATAAAACCAAAATAAAATCTTATTTGATTTTATTATTAAATCCTCAATATTTCTTTATTTTGGGAAAGTCATTTTATTCCCTCTCTCATATTTTATATTAGAAATAATTGAAGATAAAATAAATAAAATCAAATGATCCTATTTTCAAAATTTGAGAAAACTCAATATGAAAATAACGAAGTCCCCAACTCTCTCCGTGGGTCCTTGAGTTGTGTAGAATTTCTGGATCAGCCGAAATGCAATAAAATATGATATGCAAAGATGATCTATTGTATAACATTCCAAATTGAAAATTTGGGATGTTACAAACCTACCCCCCTTAAGATGAATCTCGCCCTCGAGATTCGTGTTGGCTAGAAAATAAGTGAGGGTGGTCCTTCAACAGATCTTCCTCTCGTTCCCGGGTGGCTTCATCCTCTGTGTGGTGGCTCCACTGAACTTTGCAAAACTTGATAACCTTGCTGCGGGTGACTCGGCTTGCATACTCAAGAATCTTAACTGGTTTCTCCTCATAGGTCAAATCACTATCCAACTGAATCGCTTCCAGTGGCACTGTATCTCTTAGCGGTATATCAGCCATCTCTGCGTGGCACTTCTTCAACTGGGAAACGTGGAACACGTCATGAACTCCTGACAATCCTTCGGGCAATTCCAACTTATAAGCTACTTCTCCCATACGCTCCAAAACTTTGTATGGTCCTACAAAACGTGGCGCTAACTTCCCCTTAACTCCAAAATGCTTAACTCCTCGAAGTGGAGATACTCGAAGATAAACTCGGTCTCCGACTTTGTAAACTGTCTCCTTGCGTTTTGAATCTGCGTAGCTCTTCTGCCTTGACTGGGCTACCTTGAGCCTATCGCGAATCAATTTTACTTTCTGTTCAGACTCCTTAATCAGATCTGGTCCAAACAACTGTCGGTCTCCAACTTCATTCCATGACAACGGGGTCCTGCACCTCCTTCCGTACAAGGCTTCGAAAGGGGCCATCTTCAAACTGGATTGATAACTGTTGTTATAAGAGAATTCTGCGTATGGCAAATTATTGTCCCAACTAGATCCATAATCTAGCGCACAAGCTCTCAGCATATCCTCCAGAATCTGATTGACTCTCTCGGTCTGTCCATCTGTTTGTGGATGGAAAGTTGTACTGAACTCTAGCCTGGTACCCAAAGTTTCATGCAACTGATTCCAGAATTTTGAGGTAAACTGGGTTCCTCTATCTGATATGATGCTCCTTGGAACTCCATGCAGACATATGATCCTGGTCATGTATATCTTTGCTAACTTAGCACTGGTATAGGTAGTCTTCACTGGAATGAAATGAGCTACCTTTGTCAAACGATCGACTACAACCCAAATCGAGTCATAGCCTGAACGAGTTCTGGGCAATCCTGTAATAAAATCCATGCCTAGCTTATCCCACTTCCATTCGGGTATCGGCAATGGCTGTAGCAATCCTGCTGGCTTCTGATGCTCTACTTTTACTCTCTGACATACATCACAAACTGCTACATACTCCGCAATATCCTTCTTCATTCCGGTCCACTATAAAGTATCCTTCAAATCCAAATACATCTGGGTATTTCCTGGGTGAATCGAATATGGTGAATCATGGGCCTCTTGCATAATCAATTTCCTGAGCACCGAATTATTAGAAACATAAACACGGTCTTCAAACCATAAGGTATCGTGCTCATCCTCACGAAATCCTTTAGCTTTTCCTTTGCTTATTTTCTCCTTAATAGAAGCAATCTCCTTATCAGTCTTCTGGGCTTCTCTGATCTTATCCATCAAAGTAGACTGAATCTCCAATGCTGCTACATAGCCTCTCGAACTATCTCCAAACATAGCTCATGAATATTTTTGGCTAACTCTCTTGGTAAATCTCCCATCATTAAGGTGTTGACATGGCTTTTACAGCTCAACGCGTTAGCTACTACGTTAGCCTTTTCTTTGCGGGCATTCTATATGGTCTCTTAGATATTGGCCCTGTGCCTGGCAAAAGCTCAATCAAAAACTCAATATCTCTATCCGGTGGCATGCCGGGCAACTCCTCTGGAAATACATCAGGGAAATCCTTCACTACTGGTACCTCCTCCTGCACAACTCCTGTTAAACAATTTACTTGAGTCCTCTTCGGCACATGCCTGGATACATACTTGATCCTTTTTTTAAGACAATACCACTGCGACTAAAAAAATTCTAGAAAAATAAATAAAATTCTAAAAGTGCCAAAACAAATTTTCACCGTCTCAATAAAATATTTAGAACAGGATGAACATTTTCTTGGCCCTAAATGAAATTTTTGAAAACGTGCAATTTTCCCTAAATTCAAATAAATAGCAAATAAAACCAAAATAAAATCTTGTTTGATTTTATTATTAAATCCTCAATATTTATTTATTTTGGGAAAGTCATTTTATTCCCTCTCTCATATTTGATATTAGAAATAATTGAAGATAAAATAAATAAAATCAAACGATCCTATTTTCAAAATTTGAGAAAACTCAAATATGAAAATAATGAAATCCCCAACTCTCTCCGTGGGTCCTTAAGTTGCGTAGAATTTCTAGATCAGCCAAAATGCAATAAAATATGATATGCAAAGATGATCTATTGTATAACATTCCAAATTGAAAATTTGGGATGTTACAGTGGTTCTATTTTATAGAAATAATTGATCCCTCATGCTTCACTTATATTATTTTGAGAGTCCTTTAGACCATCATGGCAATAATAAAAAATGTCATACAAGTGCATTGAATGCTAAGAGAAGTTTGATACTTGATGATTGTTTTGATATATGGAGATGGTGATATTAGAGTCATGCTAGTTGAGTACTTGTGAATTTGAGAAATACTTGTGTTGAAGTTTGTGATTTCCATGGCATGCACGTATGGTGAACCGTTATGTGATGAAGTCAGAGCATGATTTATTTATTGATTGCCTTCCTTATGAGTGGCGGTCGGGGAAGAGCGATGGTCTTTTCCTACCAATCTATCCCCCTAGGAGCATGCACGTAGTACTTTGTTTTGATAACTAATAGATTTTTGCAATAAGTATGTGAGTTCTTTATGACTAATGTTGAGTCCATGGATTATATGCACCCTCACCCTTCCACATTTGCTAGCCTCTCTAGTACCACACAACTTTCGCCGGTACCATAAATCCACCATATACCTTCCTCAAAACAGCCACCATACCTACCTATTATGGCATTTCCATAGCCATCCCGAGATATATTGCCATGCAACCTACCACCGTTCCGTTTGCTATGACACGCTTCATCATTGTCATATTGCTTTGCATGATCATGTAGTCGAGATCATATTTGTGGCAAAGCCACAGTTCATAATTCTTTCATACATGTCGCTCTTGATTCATTATCCCGGTACCCCGTCGGAGGCATCCACATAGAGTCATATTTTTTTCTAAGTATTGAGTTGTAATTCTTGAGTTTAAGTAAAAAGAAGTGTGATGATCATCATTATTAGAGCATTGTCCCAGTGAGGAAAGGATGATGGAGACTATGATTCCCCCACAAGTCGGGATGAGACTCCGGACGAAACAAGAGGCCAAAAAAAAGAAGGCCCAAACAAATAAAAAAATGAGAGAAAAAGAGATAAGGGACATTGTTACTATCCTTTTTCCACACTTGTGCTTCAAAGTAGCACCATGATCTTCATGAGATAGTCTCCTATGTTGTCACTTTCATAAACTAGTAGGAATTTTACATTATAGAATTGGCTTGTATATGCCAATGATGGGCTTCCTCAAATTGCCCTAGGTCTTCGTGAGCAAGCAAGTTGGATGCACACCCACTTAGTTTCTTTTGTTGAGCTTTCATACACTTATAGCTCTAGTGCATCCATTGCATGGCAATCCCTACTCATTCACATTGATATCTATTAATGGGCATCTCCATAGCCCGTTGATACGCCTAGTTGATGTGAAACTATCTTCTCCCTTTTTGTCTTCTCCACAACCACCATTCTATTCCACCATAGTGCTATATCCATGGCTCACGCTCATATATTCTGTGAAGATTGAAAAAGTTTGAGAACATCAAAAGTATGAAACAATTGCTTGGCTTGTCATCGGGGTTGTGCATGATTTAATATTTTGTGTGATGAAGATAGAGCATAGCCAGACTATATGATTTTGTAGGGATAACTTTCTTTGGCCATGTTATTTTGAGAACACATGATTGCTTAGTGATACGTCTACGTCGTATCTACTTTTCCAAACACTTTTGCCCTTGTTTTGGACTCTAACTTGCATGGTTTGAATGGAACTAACCCGGACTAACGCTGTTTTCAGCAGAATTGCCATGGTGTTATTTTTGTGCAGAAATAAAAGATCTCAGAATGACCTGAAAATCAACAGAGAATTATTTTGGAATATATAATGAATATTGGAAGGAAGATCCACGTCAGAGGGTGTCCCACCTATCCACGAGGGTGGGGGCGCGCCCCCTGCCTCATGGGCCCCCTGACGCTCCACCGACCTCAACCTAGACTCCATATATTCACTTTTGGGCAGAAAAAACCAAAAGAGAAGGATTCATCGCGTTTTATGATAAGGAGCCGCCGCCAAGCCCTAAACTCTCTCGGGAGGGCTGATCTGGAGTCCGTTCGGGGCTCCGGAGAGGGGAATCCGTCGCCATCGTCATCATCAACCATCATAGGCTTGATGGACGGTGATGGGTTGGATGAGATTTATCATGTAATCGAGTTAGTTTTGTTAGGGTTTGATCCCTAGTATCCCCTATGTTCTTAGATTGATCTTGCTATGACTTTGCTATGCTTAATGCTTGTCACTAGGGCCCGAGTGCCATGATTTCAGATCTGAACCTATTATGTTTTCATCAATATATGAGAGTTCTTGATCCTATCTTGCAAGTCTATAGTCACCTATTATGTGTTATGATCCGTTAACCCCGAAGCGACAATAATCAGAATACTTACCCATGATGACCGTAGTTTGAGGAGTTCATGTATTCACTATGTGTTAATGCTTTGGTCTGGTACTCTATTAAAAGGAGGCCTTAATATCCATTAGTTTCTAATAGGACTCTGCTTCCACGGGAGGGTAGGACAAAAGATGTCATGCAAGTTCTTTTCCATAAGCACGTATGACTATATTCGGAATACATGCCTACATTACATTGATGGACCGGAGCTAGTTCTGTGTCACCCTAGGTTATGACTGTTACATGATGAACCACATACGGCATAATTCTCCATCACCGATCCATTGCCTACGTGCTTTCCATATATTGTTCTTCGCTTATTTACTTTTCCGTTGCTATTGCTATCATCACTATAAAATACCAAAAACATTACATTTGCTACCGTTACTTTTGCTATCTTTACCACTACTATCATATTACTTTGCTACTAAGTACTTTGCTGCAGATATTAAGTTTCCAGGTGTGGTTAAATTGACAACTCAGCTGCTAATACTTGAGAATATTCTTTGGCTCCCCTTGTGTCGAATCAATAAATTTGGGTTGAATACTCTACCCTCAAAAACTGTTGCGATCCCCTATACTTGTGGGTTATCAAGACTATTTTCTGGCGCCGTTGCCGGGGAGCATAACTCTATTCTTTGAGTCACTTGGGATTTTTATCTTCTTATCATTTTGAGGAACTTGAAAGACGCTAAAACAAAAAATTATCCCTCAACTACGAGGGGAGGTAAGGAACTGCCATCTAACTCTACACTTGATTCACCTTCTGTTTTGAGTAAGCTTGCGACACCTATACCTGCTTCTGCTATTCATTCTAATATGTCGCATGTTATTGTTGATGCCACTTCTGCTATGCATGATACTTCTGATGAAACTACTTCTATGCTTGATACTACTGTGCCACTTGGTGAATTTCTTGATGAACATCTTGCTAGGGCTAGAGAGAATGAAATTATTGAAACTGATAATATTGATGAAAGTGATGATGAAGACTCTCCCCCTAGATATGAATTACCTGTTGTGCATGAGGGCTATGTTATGGATGAAGAAACCGCTAGAGATTTTCTTGCTTGCAATGATAGGAGTGACCTTAAGAAATTATTAGCTAAGATGAAACAAAAAACTCTGAATGCTAGAATGAAATATGATCCTGCTTATGCTACTTCACCTATCTTTGTTACTGATAAGGATTATGAATTCTCTGTTGACCCTGATATAATTAGTTTGGTTGAATATGATCCTTTCTATGGCTATGAATCTGAAACTGTTGTGGCACATCTTACTAAATTAAATGATATAGCCACCCTGTTCACTAACGATGAGAAAACTCGCTACTATTACATCCTTAAATTATTTTCGTTCTCATTAAAGGGTGATGCTAAGATATGGTTTAATTCTCTAGATCCTGGTTGCGTGCGTAGTCCCCAGGATATGATTTATTACTTCTGTGCTAAATATTTCCCTGCCCATAAGAAAGAAGCTGCCTTAAGGGAAATATATATTTTTGTGCAAATTGAAGAAGAGATCTCCCACAAGCTTGGGGGAGGCTTCTCCAATTACTTAATGCTTTGCCTGATCATCCTCTTAAGAAAAATGAAATACTTGATATCTTTTATAATGGACTAACCGATGCTTCCAGAGACCACCTGGATAGTTGTGCTAGTTGTGTTTTCAGGGAAAAACACCAGATGAAGCTGAAATTCTATTGAATAATATGTTGACTAATGAAAATAATTGGACACTTCCTGATCCAATTCCTGAACCAACTCCTAAGCCAACTCTGAAGAAGAGGGGTATTCTATTTCTCAATCCTGAAGATATGCAAGAGGCAAAGAAATCTATGAAGGAAAAAGGTATTAAAGCTGAAGATGTTAAGAATTTACCTCCTATTGAAGAAACACATGGTCTTAATTTACCGCCTGTTGAAGAAATACATGGTCTTGATAACCCGACACAGGTAGTAAAGGTAAATTTTCTCTATAGATATGATAAAGTTGAAATCCCATTTACTAAGTTCGCTAGCCCATGCTTGGATGAGTTTGATGACTTTATGGTTAAACAAGAAAACTTCAATGCTTATTTTGGTAGAGAATTAAAATGCAATGCTGATATGCTTGAACACTTGGGTGATTATATGGCTAATGTTAAATGTGAACTTAAACTTATTAGTAAACATGCTTCTATGGTTACCACTCAAGTAGAACAAGTACTCAAGGCTCAGAATGATTTGCTCAATGAACTAAATAATAAAAATGATTTTGCTGTTAGAGAGGCTACTAGAACTGGTAAAAGGACTCAGGAACCTTTGTATCCTAAAGGCCATCCTAAGAGAATTGAGCAAGATTCTCAGAGAAATATTATTGATGCACCTAGTCCTTCTAAGAGGAAGAAAAAGAAAAATGATAGGACTTTGCATGCTACTAGTGAACCTGTTGTTGACACACCTGAGAATCCTAATGATATTTCTATTTCTGATGCTGAAACACAATCTGGTAATGAACATGAACCTAGTGATAATGTTAATAATGATGATCATGTTGATGCTCAACCTAGTAATGACAATGAAGTAGAGATTGAACCTGTTGTTGATCTTGATAACCCACAATCAAAGAATCAACCTTATGATAAGAGAGACTTTATTGCTAGGAAGCACGGTAAGGAAAGAGAACCATGGGTTCATAAACCCATGCCTTTTCCTCCTAAACCATCCAAGAAAAAGGATGATGAGGATTTTGAGAGCTTTGCTGAAATGATTAGACCTATCTTTTTGCGCATGCGTTTGACTGATATGCTTAAAATGAATCCTTATGCTAAATATATGAAAGATATTGTTACTAATAAAAGAAAGATACCGGAAGCTGAAATTTCCACCATGCTTGCTAATTATACTTTTAGAGGTGGAATACCTAAGAAACTAGGAGATCCAGGAGTACCCACTATACCATGCTCCATTAAAAGAAACTATGTTAAAACTGCTTTATGTGATCTTGGAGCCGGTGTTAGTGTTATGCTACTCTCTTTATATCGTAGACTTGATTTGAATAAATTGACACCTACTGAAATATCTTTGCAAATGGCTGACAAATCAACTGCTATACCTGTCGGTATTTGTGAGGATGTGCCTGTTGTGGTTGCAAAAGTTACTATTTTAACGAACTTTGTTATTCTTGATATTCCCGAGGACGATAGTATGTCTATTATTCTTGGAAGACCCTTTTTGAATACTGCAGGGGCTGTTATTGATTGAACCAAAGGCAATGTCACTTTTCATGTTAATGGTAATGAGCATACGGTACACTTTCCGAGGAAACAAGCTCAAGTCCACAGTATCAATTCTATTGAAAAAATTCCAACTATTACTATTGGAGGTTTTGAATTCCCTCTTCCTACTGTCAAGAAGAAATATGATATTCTTATTGTTGGGTATGTGAATATCCCCGTTAGGTAACCTAGTGTTATTCGAAAATTCTCCAGTTCCATGTTATTCGGAATGAGTTTGTTAACAAGACCTGATCAACCTTGTTAGTGGACTCCTTTTGATGAGCATGAGATGGATGAATTTAGAAAACATAACTCTCTGTACCCTCTTTTTACTTTCTGTTATTTATATTAAATAAAGCAAAAATAGTAATTTCTGTCTGTCTTCTAAATTATCCATGCAATAAAAAATACCCCGAAAATAGAAGTTCTCCAAATGCCCCGAAATTTAAATATGATTTTTTCTAGAATATTTGAGAATATCTGGCACTGAAAACACAAGCTACCATAGGGAGCATTCATTTTCCTACTATACATTATTTTGCTCTCTTCATAGGTAGATGCATTAATGGTAAAGATGAAGCATATCACATGTGTGTGCCTGATCTTAGCGTTCTCAGAAGCACTGTTCTAGGAGATAAACAATACAACTTGGGGGCTATCATTGCACGTAGGTTGCATAATAATCATATTCATGGAGATTTCTTTGGTGGAATTTATGCAACCCGTCTAGCTAATTTTCTTGATATACCCATACGTGGGTATGATATTGAGTTGCCTCCTGTTTATTTAGATTATGAGGCCATGGTTCGTCATCAGATTGTTGAGAGGAATGATCAGTTCCTCTAGTACCGACTAATCTTTGACAGACGACACACCTATCATGTCACTCTCCCTGCTCCTACTTTCTTTGACTCCTAGGCAAAAGGGAGATATGTTATAACCAGGGAGGAGGCGGCCGAGTATGATAGGAGGGCGGAGATAGCTCGCCTCCAAGCTGCAGCTCATCAGGCAATTGCCGTTGCATCTCAGTACGACCCCAGCTACAACTTTGGATATCCGCCAGGCCAGCCGTGGCCATAGACCAACTTAGGCCAAAAGCCTAAGCTTGGGGGGGTACGTATCTCTCACCGACATTACATTCATGTTCACACACTCATGCCAGTTGTTGGTGCTCATACTTTTTCATTGTATCATCCATGCTAGTTTATTTTCCTTATTATGCTTTCTTCTTGTGTGTTTAATAAACCTTGATAAAAACAAAACAAAAAAATTAGTTGTAGTTTTTAACTAGTTTGCTTTCCATGCCTGTAGTAGTAGTAATTAAAAAGAAAACCCAAAAAGATTTCTCATTCATCTTTTGCTTGTTGGGAGCTTTCCCATGTAAATAGTTTTATTTCTTTTCTTTGAGGGTCGAGAGGAGAAGACCATAATGAAAATGTTGAGTGGCTCTTATATGCATTATTGTTGATCTGACAAAGAGCCCATATTACCTTGTCTTCTCTCTTGAATTGAATGCTCACAGATTCCATCTTAGTCCAATGCACGTGCACTATTATTATTATCCACACTATTCGGTCGTGCAAGTGAAAGGCAATAATGATGATTATATGATGAACTTATTGAGATGAGAAAAGCTGGTATGAACTCGACCTCTCTTGTTTTTGTAAATATGATTAGTTCATCGTTCCTGATTCAGCCTATTATGAATAAACATGTTTGCAATGACAATTAGAGATTATAGTTGCTTATGCCATGCTTAATTAGCTAGGAGCTTATAATGGTTTACCTTGCGTGCCAACATTCTATTAAAATGGTTGTGATGTGGTATGATAGGGTGGTATCCTCTTTTGAACGATTCGAGTGGCTTGACTTGGCACATGTTCACGCATGTAGTTGAAGCAAAATCAACATAGCCTCTATGATATTTATGTTCATGGTGCATTATATCCTACTCATGCTTGCATTCGGTGTTGATTAATTTTAATGCATGTTCATGACTGTTGTCGCTCTCTAGCTGGTCGTTTCCCAGTCTTTTGCTAGTCTTCACCTGTACTAAGCGGGAATACTGCTTGTGCATCCAATTCCATAAACCCCAAAGTTATTCCATATGAGTCCATCATACCTACTTATTTCCTCCAGTACCGACTAATCTTTGACAGACGACACACCTATCATGTCACTCTCCCTACTCCCGCTTTCGTTGACTCTCAGGCAAAAGGGAGATATGTTATAACCAGGGAGGAGGCGACCGAGTATGAGAGGAGGGCGGAGACAGCTCGCCTCCAAGATGCAGCTCATCAGGCAATTGCTGTTGCATCTCAGTACGACCCTAGCTACAACTTTGGATATCCGCCAGGCCAGCCGTGGCCATAGACCAACTTAGGCCAAAAGCCTAAGCTTGGGGGGGGTATGTATCTCTCACCGACATTACATTCATGTTCACACACTCATGCCAGTTGTCGGTGCTCATACTTTTTCATTGTATCATCCATGCTAGTTTATTTTCCTTTTTATGCTTTCTTCTTGTGTGTTTAATAAACCTTGATAAAAACAAAACAAAAAAATTAGTTGTAGTTTTTAACTAGTTTGCTTTCCATGCCTGTAGTAGTAGTAATTAAAAAGAAAACCCAAAAATATTTCTCGTTCATCTTTTGCTTGTTGGGAGCTTTCCCGTGTAAATAGTTTTATTTCTTTTCTTTGAGGGTCGAGAGGAGAAGACCATAATGAAAATGTTGAGTGGCTCTTATAGCATTATTGTTGATCTGGCAAAGAGCCCATATTACCTTGTCTTCTCTCTTGAATTGAATGCTCACAGATTCCAGCTTAGTCCAATGCACGTGCACTATTATTATTATCCACACTATTCGGTCGTGCAAGTGAAAGGCAATAATGATGATTATATGATGAACTTATTGAGATGAGAAAAGCTGGTATGAACTCGACCTCTCTTGTTTTTGTAAATATGATTAGTTCATCGTTCCTGATTCAGCCTATTATGAATAAACATGTTTGCAATGACAATTAGAGATTATAGTTGCTTATGCCATGCTTAATTAACTAGGAGCTTATAATGGTTTACCTTGCCTGCCAACATTCTATTAAAATGGTTGTGATGTGGTATGATAGGGTGGTATCCTCTTTTGAACGATTCGAGTGGCTTGACTTGGCACATATTCATGCATGTAGTTGAAGCAAAATCAACATAGCCTCTATGATATTTATGTTCATGGTGCATTATATCCTACTCATGCTTGCATTCGGTGTTGATTAATTTTAATGCATGTTCATGACTGTTGTCGCTCTCTAGCTGGTCGTTTCCCAGTCTTTTGCTAGCATTCACCTGTACTAAGCGGGAATACTGCTTGTGCATCCAATTCCATAAACCCCAAAGTTATTCCATATGAGTCCATCATACCTACTTATTTACGATATCTACTTGCCGTTTCAAGTAAATTTGTATGTGACAAACTCTAAACCTTCAAATAAATATCCTGTTTTCTATGCTTGAATAACTCATGTATCAACTAGGGCTGTCCGTATCTTCCATGTTAGGCGGGTTATTCTCAAGAGGAGTGGACTCCGCTCCTCACTCATGAGAAAATGGCTGGTCACCGGGATGCCCAGTCCCATGCTTTATGCAAATCAAATCAAAATAACTGCAAACAAAACTCCCACAGGACTCTTGTTAGTTGGAGGCACTCGTTGTTTCGAGCAAGACATGGATTCATGCTTGTTGGTGGAGGGGGAGTATAAACTTTACCATTCTGTTTGGGAACCGCCTATAATGTGTGTAGCATGGAAGATATCGCCATCTCTTGGTTGTTATGTTGACAATGAAAGTATACTTCTCAAAATATTATTCATATCTATTTCAAAACCGAGCTCTGGCACCTCTACAAATCCCTGCTTCCCTCTGCGAAGGGCCTATCTATTTACTTTTATGTTGAGTCATCACCCTCTTATTAAAAGCACCAGTTGGAGAGCGCCTCTGTCATTTGCATCCATTACTGTTAGTTTACATTGAGTATGACTTGACTGGATCTCTTTTACCATGAATTGCAATGTCTAGTCAGTCCTTGATCTTTAAAGGTGCTATGCATTTATGTTTTGCGGTCTCAGAAAGGGCTAGCGAGATACCACTTCGTTATATCATATCATGATTGTTTTGAGAAAGTGTTGTCATTCGAGATTTATTATTATAGCTCGCTAGTTGATTATGTCATTGATATGTCTAAACATGAGGCCTAAATGTTATTGTGAATATGGTTAGTTCATAATCTTTGATGAAAACTTGAATGTTGGCTTTACATATTTACAACAACAAGAGCAAACAGAGTTTGTAAAAGTTTTTCTTTATCACTTCCAGTTTATCAACTGAATTGCTTGAGGACAAGCAAAGGTTTAAGCTTGGGGGAGTTGATACGTCTCCATCGTATATACTTTTCCAAACACCCTTTCCCTTGTTTTGGACTCTAACTTGCATGATTTGAATGGAACTAACCCGGACTAACGCTGTTTTCAGCAGAATTGCCATGGTGTTATTTTTGTGCAGAAATAAAAGTTCTAGGAATGACCTGAAAATCAACAGAGAATTATTTTGGAATATATAATGAATATTGGAAGGAAGATCCACGTCAGGGGGTGTCCCACCTGTCCACGAGGGTGGGGGGCGCGCCTGCCCCCCTGGGCGCGCCCCCCTGACGCTCCACCGACCTCAACCTGGACTCCATATATTCACTTTCGGGTAGAAAAAACAAAAAGAGAAGGATTCATTGTGTTTTACGATACGGAGCCGCCGCCAAGCCCTAAACTCTCCCGGGAGGGCTGATCTGGAGTCTGTTTGAGGCTCCAGAGAGGGGAATCCGTCGCCATTGTCATCATCAACCATCCTCCATCACCAATTTCATGATGCTCACCGCCGTGTGTGAGTAATTCCATCGTAGGCTAAGTGGACGGTGATGGGTTGGATGAGATTTATCATGTAATCGAGTTAGTTTTGTTAGGGTTTGATCCCTAGTATCCACTATGTTCTGAGATTGATGTTGCTATGACTTTGCTATGCTTAATGCTTGTCACTAGGGCCCGAGTGCCATGATTTCAGATCTGTACCTATTTTGTTTTCATCAATATATGAGAGTTCTTGATCTATCTTGCAAGTCTATAGTCACCTATTATGTGTTATGATCCGTTAACCCCGAAGTGACAATAATCGGGATACTTACCGGTGATGACCGTAGTTTGAGGAGTTCACGTATTCACTATGTGTTAATGCTTTGGTATGGTACTCTATTAAAAGGAGGCCTTAATATCCATTAGTTTCTAATAGGACTCCGCTTCCACGGGAGGGTAGGACAAAAGATGTCATGCAAGTTCTTTTCCATAAGCACGTATGACTATATTCTGAATACATGCCTACATTACATTGATGGACTGGAGCTAGTTCTGTGTCACCCTAGGTTATGACTGTTACATGATGAACCGCATACGGCATAATTCTCCATCATCGATTCATTGCCTACGAGCTTTCCATATATTGTTCTTCGCTTATTTACTTTTCCGTTGCTATTGCTATCATCACTATAAAATACCAAAAACATTACTTTTGCTACCATTACTTTTGCTATCTTTACCACTACTATCATATTACTTTGCTACTAAGTACTTTGCTGCAGATATTAAGTTTCCAGGTGTGGTTGAATTGACAACTAAGCTGCTAATACTTGAGAATATTCTTTGGCTCCCCTTGTGTCGAATCAATAAATTTGGGTTGAATACTCTACCCTCGAAAACTGTTGCGATCTCCTATACTTGTGCGTCATCACTTAGTTAGTATGCTTGAAGTATTATTATTTCTATGTCAATATTAAACTTTTATCTTGAATCTTTCGGATTTGAACATTCATGCCATAATAAAGAAAAATTACATTGCGAAATATGTTAGGAAGCATTCCACATCAAATATTCTGTTTTTATCATTTACCTACTCGAGGACAAGCAGGAATTAAGCTTGGGGATGCTGATACGTCTCCAACGTATCTATAATTTTTGATTGCTCCATGCAATTATATTATCTATTTTGGATGTTATCGGCTTATTTTTACACTTTTATACTATTTTTGGGACTAACCTATTAACCGGAGGCCCAGCCCAAATCGCTGTTTTTTTGCCTATTTCAGTGTCTCGCCGAAAAGGAATATCAAACGGAGTCCAAATGGAATGAAACCTTCGGGAACATGATTTTCTCAACGAACGTGATCTAGGAGACTTGGAGTGGGCGTCAAGAAACAATCAAGGAGGCCACGAGGCAGGGGGCGCGCCTAGCCCCTTGGGCACGCCCTCCACCCTCGTGGGCCCCTCGTTGCTCCACCGACGTACTTCTTCCTCCTATATATATATATATATATCCACGTACCCCCCAAACATCCAGGAGCACTACGAAAACCTAATTCCACCACCGCAACCTTCTGTACCCAAGAGATCCCATCTTGGGGCCTTTTCCGGAGCTTCGCTGGAGGGGGCATTGATCACGAAGGGCCTCAACATCAACTCCATGGCCTCTCCGATGATGTGTGAGTAGTTTACTTCAGACCTTCGGGTCCATAGCTAGTAGGTAGATGGCTTATTCTCTCTCTTTGGATCTCAATACAAAGTTCTCCTCGATTCTCTTGGAGATCTATTCGATGTAATCTTCTTTTGCGGTGTGTTTGTCGAGATCCGATGAATTGTGGTTTTATGATCAAGTCTATCTATGAACAATATTTGAATCTTCTCTGAATTCTTTTATGTATGATTGTTTTATCTTTGCAAGTCTCTTCGAATTATCAGTTTGGTTTGGCCTAGTAGATTGATCTTTCTTGCAATGGAAGAAGTGCTTAGCTTTGGGTTCAATCTTGTGGTGCTCGATCCCAGTGACAGAAAGGGAAACAACACGTATTGTATTGTTGCCATCTAGGATAAAAAGATGGGGTTTATATCATATTGCATGAGTTTATCCCTCTATATCATGTCATCTCGCTTAAGGCGTTACTCTACTCTTATGAAGTTAATACTCTAGATGCATGTTGGATAGCGGTCGATGTGTGGAGTAATAGTAGTAGATGCATAATCGTTTCGGTTTACTTGTCGCGGACGTGATGCCTATATACATGATCATGCCTAGATATTCTCATAATTATTAGCTTTTCTATCAATTGCTCGACAGTAATTTGTTCACCCACCGTAATACTGATGCTATCTTGAGAGAAGCCACTAGTGAAACCTATGGCCCCCGGGTTTATTTTCCATCATATTAATCTCCTGTCAACAAGCTATTTCCGGCGCCGTTTATTTTGCTTTATTTACTTTCAATTTATATCATAAAAATACCAAAAATATTTATCTTATTATCATCATCTCTATTAGATATCACTCTCTCAAGTGGCCGTGAAGGGATTGACAACCCCTTTATCATGTTGGTTGCGAGGTTCTTATTTATTTGTGTAGGTACGAGGTGACTCGCGCGTGGTCTCCTACTGGATTGATACCTTGGTTCTCAAAAACTGAGGGAAATACATACGCTGCTCTACTGCATCACACTTTCATCTTCAAGGGAAAATCAACGCAGTGCTCAAGAGGTAGCACGAAGGATTTCTGGCGCTGTTGCCGGGGAGATCTACGCCAAGTCAAGATATACCAAGTACCCATCACAACTCTTATCCTTCACATTACATCATTTGCCATTTGCCTCTCGTTTTCCTCTCCCCCACTTCACCCTTGTCGTTTTATTCGCCTTCTCTTCTCTGTTCCCCTTCTCTTCCCCAATTTGCCTCTTTTGACCGTTTCTTGTTCGCTTGTGTGTTGGATTGCATGCTTGTCTTGATGGCTCAAGATAATACTAAATTGTGTGACTTTGCCAATACTAACAATAATGATTTTATTAGCACTCCGATTGCTCCTCTTACCGATGTTGAATCTTGTGAAATTAATACTGCTTTGATGAATCTTGTCATGAAAGATCCGTTTTCTGGCCTTCCTAGTGAAGATGCCGCTACCCATCTAAACAACTTTGTTGATTTGTGTGATATGCAAAAGAAAAAAGATGTGGATAATGATATTGTTAAACTTAAGCTATTTCCGTTTTCAATTAGAGATCGTGCTAAAGCTTGGATTTTGTCTTTGCCTAAAAATAGTATTGATTCATGGAATAAGTGTAAAGGTGCTTTTATCTCTAAGTATTTTCCTCCCGCTAATACCATCTCTCTTAGAAACGATATTATGAATTTTAAGCAACTTGATCATGAACATGTTGCACAAGCTTGGGAGAGGATGACATTAATGATACGTAATTGCCCTACACATGGATTGAATTTATGGATGATTATACAAAAAAATTATGCCGGATTGAATTTTGCTTCTAGAAATCTTTTATATTCGGCCGCGGGAGGCACTTTTATCGAAATCACTTTAGGAGAAGCTACCAAACTCCTAGATAATATTATGGTTAATTATTCTCAATGGCACACTGAAAGATCAACTAGTAAAAAGGTGCATGCAATTGAAGAGATTAATGTTTTGAGTGGAAAGATGGATGAACTTATGAAATTGTTTTCTAATAAGAGTGCTCCTACTGATCCTAATGATATGCCTTTGTCTACTTTGATTGAGAATAATAATGAATCTATGGATGTGAATTTTGTTGGTAGGAACAATTTTGGTAATAACGCGTATAGAGGTAATTTTCCTAGTAATTCCTCTAATAATTATGGTAATTCCTACAACAATTCTTATGGAAATTATAATAAGATGCCCTCTGATTTTGAATCTAATATTAAAGAATTTATTAGTTATCAAAAGAGTTTCAATGCTTTGATTGAAGAAAAAATGCTTAATATTGATGAGCTGGCTAGGAACGTGGATAGAATTTCTCTTGATGTTGATTCTTTGAAACTTAGATCTACTCCACCTAAGCATGATATCAATGAGTCTATCAAAGTCATGAGAATTTCCATTGATGAGTGCAAAGAAAGAACCGCTAGGATGCGTGCTAAGAAAGATTGCTTTGTGAAAGCGTGTTCTTCTAGTTTTCATGATAATAAGGATGAAGATCTAAAAGTGATTGATGTGTCCCTATTAAATATTTGTTTTGCAATATGAATCTTGATAATGATGGGACTAGAGATGAGTCAACTTTAGTTAGAAGGCGTCCCAATAATTCAGAGTTTTTAGATCTTGATGCAAAAATTGTTAAAAGTGGGATTGAAGAGGTTAGAACTTTAAATAGAAACAAACCCACTATCTTGGATTTCAAGGAATTTAATTATGATAATTGCTCTTTGGTAGATTGTATTTCCTTGTTGCAATCCGTGCTAAATTCTCCTAATGCTTATAGTCAAAATAAAGCTTTTACTAAACATATCGTTGATGCTTTGATGCAATCTTATGAAGAAAAACTTGAATTGGAAGTTTCTATCCCTAGAAAACTTTATGATGAGTGGGAACCTACAATTAAAATTAAAATTAAAGCTCATGAATGCTATGCTTTGTGTGATTTGGGTGCTAGTGTTTCCACGATCCCCAAAACTTTGTGTGATTTGCTAGGTTTCCGTGAATTTGATGATTGTTCTTTAAACTTGCACCTTGCGGATTCCACTATTAAGAAACCCATGGGAAATATTAATGATGTTCTTATTGTTGCAAATAATAATTATGTGCCCCTAGATTTCATTGTTCTTAATATATATTGCAATCCTTCATGTCCTATTATTCTTGGTAGACCTTGTCTTAGAACGATTGGTGCAATTATTGATATAAGGAAGGGAATATTAAATTCCAATTTCCATTAAGGAAAGGCATGGAACACTTCCCTAGAAATAAAGTTAAATTACCATATTAATCTATTATGAGAGCCACTTATGGATTGCCTACCAAAGATGGCAATACCTAGATCTATCTTCGCTTTTATGCCTAGCTAGGGGCGTTAAACGATAGCGCTTGTTGGGAGGCAACCCAATTTTATTTTTATTACTTGCTTTTTCTCCTGTTTAGTAATAAATAATTTATCTAGCCTCTGTTTTTGTTGTGTTTTTTGTATTTAATTAGTGTTTGTGCCAAGTAGAACCGTTGGGAAGACTTGGGGAAAGTCTTCTTGATCTTGCTGTAAAAAACAAAAAAATTAGCGCTCACAAGAATTGCTGCCATTTTTTATTGGAGAGTGATATTTAGTTAATTCTTTTTGTATATTATTAATAGATAAATTTCTCACGTCCTGCAATTTATTTTAGAATTTTTGGGGTTCCAGAAGTTTGCGTTAGCTACAGATTACTACATACTATTCTGTTTTTGACAGATTCTGTTTGGTGTGTTGTTTGCTTATTTTGATGAATATATGGCTAGTAAAAGAGTTTATAAACCATAGAGAAGTTGGAATACAGTAGGTTTAACACCAATATAAATAAAGAATGAGTTCATTACAGTACCTTGAAGTGGTGTTTTGTTTTCTTTCGCTAAAGGAGCTCACGAGATTTTCTATTTAAGTTTTGTGTTGTGAAGTTTTAAAGTTTTGGGTAAAGATTTGATGGATTATGGAACAAGGAGTGGCAATAGCCTAAGCTTGGAGATGTACATGGCACCCCAAGTTAAAATACAAGGACACCAAAAAGCCTAAGCTTGGGGATGCCCCGGAAGGCATCCCCTCTTTTGTCTTCGTCTATCGGTAACTTTACTTGGAGCTTTATTTTTATTCGCCACATGATATGTGCTTTTCTTGGAGCGTCTTGTATGATTTTAGTCTTTGATTTTTAGTTTACCACAATCATCCTTGCTGTGCACACCTTTTGAGAGAGACACACATGAGTTGGAATTTATTAGAATACTCTATGTGCTTCACTTATATCTTTTGAGCTATATAGTTTTTGCTCTAGTGCTTCACTTATATCTTTTAGAGCACGGTGGTGGTTCTATTTTATAGAAATAATTGATATTTCATGCTTCACTTATATTATTTTGAGAGTCCTTTAGACCAACATGGCAATAATAAAAAAATTCATACAAGTGCATTGAATGCTAAGAGAAGTTTGATACTTCATGATTGTTTTGAGATATGGAGATGGTGATATTAGAGTCATGCTAGTTGAGTAGTTGTGAATTTGAGAAATACTTGTGTTGAAGTTTGTGATTCATGTAGCATGCACGTATGGTGAACCGTTATGTGATGAAGTCGGAGCATGATTTATTTATTGATTGCCTTCCTTATGAGTGGCGGTCGGGGACGAGCGATGGTCTTTTCCTAGTACTTTGTTTCGATAACTAATAGATTTTTGCAACAAGTATGTGAGTTCTTTATGACTAATGTTGAGTCCGTGGATTATACGCACCCTCACCCTTCCACATTTGCTAGCCTCTCTAGTACCGCGCAACTTTCGCTGGTACCATGAACCCACCATATACCTTCCTCAAAACAGCCACCATACCTACCTATTATGGCATTTCCATAGCCACCCCGAGATATATTGCCATGCAACTTTCCACCGTTCCGTTTTCTATGACACGCTTCATCATTGTCATACTGCTTTGCATGATCATGTAGTCGACATCATATTTGTGGCAAAGCCACCATTCATAATTCTTTCATACATGTCGCTCTTGATTCATTATCCCGGTACACCGCCGGAGGCATCCACATAGAGTCATATTTTGTTCTAAGTATTGAGTTGTAATTCTTGAGTTTAAGTAAAAAGAAGTGTGATGATCATCATTATTAGAGCATTGTCCCAGTGAGGGAAGGATGATGGAGACTATGATTCCCCCACAAGTCGGGATGAGACTCCGGACGAAAAAAAGAGGCCAAAAGAAGAAGAAGAAGAGAAGGCCCAAACAAATAAAAAAATGAGAGAAAAAGAGAGAAGGGACAATGTTACTATCCTTTTTCCACACTTGTGCTTCAAAGTAGAACCATGATCTTCATGATAGAGGGTCTCCTATGTTGTCACTTCCATAAACTAGTGGGAATTTTACATTATAGAACTTGGCTTGTATATTCCAATGATGGGCTTCCTCAAATTGCCCTAGGTCTTCGTGAGCAAGCATGTTGGATGCACACCCACTTAATTTCTTTTGTTGAGCTTTCATACACTTATAGCTCTAGTGCATCCGTTGCATGGCAATCCCTACTCATTCACATTGATATCTATTAATGGGCATCTCCATAGCCCGTTGATACACCTAGTTGATGTGAAACTATCTTCTCCCTTTTTGTCTTCTCCACAACCACCATTCTATTCCACTATAGTGCTATATCCATGGCTCATGCTCATATTGTTGGGGATCGTAGCAGAAATTTAAAATTTTCTACGCATCACCAAGATCAATCTATGGAGTCATCTAGCAACGAGAGGGAGAGGAGTGCATCTACATACCCTTGTAGATCGCGAGCGGAAGCGTTCAAGAGAACGGGGTTGATGGAGTCATACTTGTCGTGATCCAAATCACCGATGATCCTAGCACCGAACGTACGGCACCTCCGCGTTCAACACACGTACGGAGCGGAGACGTCTCCCGCACCTTGATGCAGGAAGGAGGAGGGAGAGGTTGAGGAAGAGAGCTCCAACAGCAGCACGACAGCGTGGTGGTGGTGGAGCGGCAGTACTCCGGCAGGGCTTCACCAAGCTCTTAACAGAGGAGGAGAGGTGTTGGGGAGGGGAGGGGCTGCGCCTTTGATGTGGTGTGCAGCCCTCCCCTTGCCCCTCTATTTATAGGGGAAGGAGGAGGGGGGCCGACCCCCTCTAGATGATATTTAGAGGGGGGGGGGCAAGGGGAGGGGGCTTGCCCCCCAAGCAAGGGGGGCGCCCCCTCTAGGGTTCCCCCAACCCTAGGCGCATGGGCCCAAAAGGGGGGGATGCGCCCAGCCCTCCAAGGGTTGGTTCCCTTTCCTCTACGGCCCATGAGGCCCTATGATAGAGGTGGCCCCTCTCGGTGGACTCCCGGAACCCCTCCGGTGGCCCCGATATAATACCGATATGCCCCCAAACTTTTCCGGTGACCGTATGACAACTTCTCATATATAAATCTTCACCTCCAGACCATTCCGGAACTCCTCGTGACGTCCGGGATCTCATCCGGGACTCCGAACAACATTCAGTAATCACATACAAGTCTTCCTAATAACCCTAGCGTCATCGAACCTTAAGCGTGTAGACCCTACGGGTTCGGGAACCATGCAGACATGACCAAGACAACTATCCGGCCAATAACCAACAGCGGGATCTGGATACCCATGTTGGCTCCCACATGTGCCATGATGATCTCATCGGATGAACCACGATGTAGAGGATTCAAGCAATCCCGTATACAATTCCCTTTGTCAATCGGTACGTTACTTGCCCGAGATTCGATCGTCGGTATCCCAATACCTCATTCAATATCGTTACCGGCAAGTCACTTTACTCGTTCCGTAACACATCATCCCGTGACAAACCCTTAGTCACATTGAGCTCATTACGATGATGTCTTACTGAGTGGGCCTAGAGATACCCCTCCGTCATACGGAGTGACAAATCCCAGTCTCGATTCGTGCCAACCCAACAGACACTTTCGGAGATACCCGTAGTGCACCTTTATAGTCACCCAGTTACATTGTGACGTTTGGCACACCCAAAGTATTCCTACAGTATCCGGGAGTTCCACAAGCTCATGGTCTAAGGAAAAGATACTTGACATTAGAAAAACTTTAGCGGACGAACTACACGATCTTGCGCTATGCTTAGGATTGGGTCTTGTCCATCACATCATTCTCATTATGATGTGATCCCGTTATCAATGACATCCAATGTCCATGGTCAGGAAACCGTAAGCATCTATTGATCAACGAGCTAGTCAACTAGAGGCTCACTAGGGACATGTTGTGGTCTATGTATTCACACATGTATTACGATTTCCGGATAACACAATTATAGCATGAACAATAGACAATTATCATGAACAAGGAAATATAATAATAACCATATCATTATTGCCTCTAGGGCATATTTCCAACAGTCTCCCACTTGCACTAGAGTCAATAATCTAGTTACATGTTGATGAATCGAACACCCATAGAGTTCTGGTGTTGATCATGTTTTGCTCGAGGAAGAGGTTTAGTCAAGGGATCTGCGACATTCAGGTCCGTATGCATTTTACAAATATCTATGTCTCCATTTTGAACATTTTCACGAATGGAGTTGAAGCGACGCTTGATATGCCTGGTCTTCCTGTGAAACCTGGGCTCCTTGGCAAGGGCAATAGCTCCAGTGTTGTCACAGAAGAGAGTCATCGGGCCCGACGCATTGGGAATAACACTTAGGTCGGTAATGAACTCCTTCATCCAGATTGCTTCTTGTGCTGCCTCCGAGGCTGCCATGTACTCCGCTTCACATGTAGATCCTGCCACGATGCTTTGCTTGCAACTACACCAGCTGACTGCCCCACCATTCAAAATATACACATATCCGGTTTGTGACTTGGAGTCATCCAGATCTGTGTCGAAGCTAGCATCGACGTAACCCTTTACGACGAACTCTTCGTCACCTCCATAAACGAGAAACATATCCTTAGTCCTTTTTAGGTACTTCAGGATATTCTTGACCGCTGTCCAGTGTTCCATGCCGGGATTACTTTGGTACCTTCCTACCAAACTCACGGCAAGGTTTACATCAGGCCTGGTACACAGCATGGCATACATAATAGACCCTATGGCCGAGGCATAGGGGACGACACTCATCTTTTCTCTATCTTCTGCTGTGGTCGGGCATTGAGCCGTGCTCAATCTCATACCTTGCAATACAGGCAAGAACCCCTTCTTGGACTGATCCATATTGAACTTCTTCAATATCTTGTCAAGGTACGTACTTTTTGAAAGACCAATGAGGCATCTCGATCTATCTCTATAGATCTTGATGCCTAATATATAAGCAGCTTCTCCAAGGTCCTTCATTGAAAAACACTTGTTCAAGTAGGCCTTTATGCTTTCCAAGAATTCTATATCATTCCCCATCAATAGTATGTCATCCACATATAATATGAGAAATGCTACAGAGCTCCCACTCACTTTCTTGTAAACACAGGCTTCTCCATAAGTCTGCGTAAACCCAAATGCTTTGATCATCTCATCAAATCGAATGTTCCAACTCCGAGAGGCTTGCACCAGCCCATAGATTGAGCGTTGGAGCTTGCACACCTTGTCAGCATTCTTAGGATCGACAAAACCTTCCGGCTGCATCATATACAATTCTTCCTTAAGGAAACCATTAAGGAATGCCGTTTTGACGTCCATTTGCCATATCTCATAACCATAGAATGCGGCAATTGCTAACATGATTCAGACGGACTTTAGCCTCACTATGGGTGAGAAAGTCTCATCGTAGTCAACCCCTTGAACTTGTCGATAACCCTTAGCAACAAGCCGAGCCTTATATATGGTCACATTACCATCCGTGTCTGTCTTCTTCTTAAAGATCCATTTATTTTCTATGGCTCGCCGATCATCAGGCAAGTCAGTCAAAGTCCATACTTCGTTTTCATACATGGATCCTATCTCAGATTTCATGGCTTCCAGCCATTTGTCGGAATCTGGGCCCGCCATCGCTTCTTCATAGTTCGAAGGTTCACCATTGTCTAACAACATGATTTCCAGGACAGGGTTGCCGTACCACTCTGGTGCGGAACGTGTCCTTGTGGACCTACGAAGTTCAGTAGCAACTTGATCTGAAATTTCATGATCATCATCAACAACTTCCTCTCTAGTCGGTGCAGGCACCTCAGAAACATTTTCTTGAGCTGCGCCACTCTCCGGTTCAAGAGGCAATACTTCATCAAGTTCTACTTTCCTCCCACTTACTTCTTTCAAGAGAAACTCTTTCTCTAGAAAGGTTCCATTCTTGGCAACAAAGATCTTGCCTTCGGATCTGAGGTAGAAGGTATACCCAATAGTTTCTTTAGGGTATCCTATGAAGACGCATTTTTCTAATTTGGGTTCGAGCTTTTCAGGTTGAAGTTTCTTGACATAAGCGTCGCATCCCCAAACTTTCAGAAACGACAGCTTAGATTTGTTAATGTTGGAAGTGGTCTTCGGATCCCTAGATAACTTCCGAAGCGAGGAGTTAATCTTTGATATAGTCCCATTCCGCAGTGGCTATCACGCACTGCTCGGGCGAACCGCATTTGCAAGATTCAATGCGGTACCGCATTATGCATACCTCAAGCTCAAGATGCCAGGACCTCGGGGGGTCATCACAGTTAATGGAAACACAGAGCGCTCTCTCCGCACGGAGGAGCACACTGCGGCCCTCGCAGCAAAAGCGCAAAGCAGCCTCTTAAGGCAATCCACTAGTTCGGCGATTAAGGACCCGAACACCTTCAAGCGCGCCCGGAGTAATCGGCAACAAGACCGCCTGGCATGTTCTGAGCTCGCATAGCAATGCGGCCCCCACCCAGTCCCAGCCAAATGGCGAAATCCGTGCCACGCGTACATAATTACGCATTGAAAATACCATGGGCATAGGTGGGGAGGGGGCACGACTACGACACGCCCCAAGACGCGGCTCAACCGCACTAGGGGCTTCCCGCCTTTTTATTCTTCTCTCTTTCAGGACTTTAATCTCTGGAAACCCTGTCCGACAGTATGATGGCCGAACACATGATGCAGCAACCAAGGAGGCAGAAAGCTACGTCGCACCACAGAACTCCCAGGTGGATTACGATAACGAGTGAAATATTTGCTTTAATGCCATTCCTCAGCTTGCCCTTGGAGGGGACACTTCAAATAGTCCTACTTTTTGCTTATCACACTACTTGTATCATTTTGCTTTAACGCACCTTTTTGAATAAACAATGCATAGCACTAGACTATTATCGCATTCTTTATTCTTCCTTTTTTATATACATATATATGTTCATTCATGACATCCAGCACCCGTACACTCTGGTACGGCTAATATGCTAGGGGCTTAAGCATACCCCTTATTACGGCGTGAGAAGTCCGAACACTTTCGACAGTGCAGCACCCCGAACTTATAGCATTATATGAATCAGCTCCGAATCATGTCTTGGGTCAATAGTTGGGTTTGCCCGGCTCCCATGTTTTGGTACCTTACGTTCCGCTATATCGGCTAAGGTAGCACTGGGAGAACTACTGCAATTGTGCCCCGGTTCTGCTGGGTTAAGCACCTCAGTAGAGAAAGCTAAAACTGACTGTCCTGATAAGGCGAGAGACTGGTCACTGTTCGAGAGGTTTCGAGTCCCTAAAGACTTATGCCGCTTAGAGCGAGGAGTCGGCTTTGTCCGGCTTAAGGCGTGTATAGCGCCCAGAATTCGGCCTTCCGAATACTAGGGGCTTCGCCGAAATTTAAAATTATAGAATTCCATGGCTAAGTGAGAGTGATAAAGCATTATAGTCCGATTGCCTTGTTCATTGTGCTGAGCACCTCCCTCGAAGGACCCAAAAATGGGAACAAGAGTGCTCAGGTTTATCCCGAACACCCCAGCACTCGTGGCATGGGGGCAGAAGGCGACGACTGTCCATCTCTCAGATTTGATAAACAGCCGAACAGAAGGTAATATTTTAAATTCAAACAAGCATTGCATCTCGATGGAGGTAAAACCGACGGATCTCGGTGCTTGTCAAAACCGGCGGATCTCGGGTAGGGGGTCCCAAACTGTGCGTCTAAGGCGGATGGTAACAGGAGGCAGGGGACACGATGTTTTACCCAGGTTCGGGCCCTCTCGATGGAGGTAAAACCCTACGTCCTGCTTGATTATTCTTGATAATATGAGTAGTACAAGAGTTGATCTACCACGAGATCGGAGAGGCTAAACCCTAGAAGCTAGCCTATGGTATGATTGTATCTTGTCCTACGGACTAAAACCCTCCGGTTTATATAGACACCGGAGAGGGCTAGGGTTACACAAGGTCGGTTACAAAGGAGGAGATATACATATCCGTATTGCCTAGCTTGCCTTCCACGCCAAGTAGAGTCCCATTCAGAGACGGGACGAAGTCTTCAATCTTGTATCTTCATAGTCCAACAGTCCGGCCAAAGGATATAGTCCGGCTATCCGGAGACCCTCTAATCCAGGACTCCCTCAGTAGCCCCTGAACCAGGCTTCAATTACGATGAGTCCGGCGCGCAATGTTGTCTTCGGCATTGCAAGGCGGGTTCCTCCTCCGAATACACCAGAGGAGAATTTGAATACAAGGATAGTGTCCGACCCTACAAAATAAGTTTCACATACCACCCTAGAGAGAATAATATTTCCACAAATCCAATCCGCTGACATGTTTTGGCATCATGACATCATGCCATGCCCCGGTAATTATTCGAACTGTTTTTCCTTAACCAGCCCTGCACATAACGCAAGGCGGTTTCTTGACATGTCTTGTCAAAGCAAAGATCGTGTTCCCCTTATTACAGGATTCTCATCAATATGGACATGGTAACCCAACCGCGCCATCAATTACGGCGCTTGGTGGATAAGCGAGTTTTACCAGGCTAGTGGGGGCGCATAGTTTAGTCCGCCCTTATAAAGGGATAAGATCTCACCTTTTTCTACCCACGCCTTCTTCCTCCTTGCTCATCCATTCTCGCGCACTCGAGCTCCAGCGCCCAAGTCCGCATCTTCCTCCTCAACTCTCTCCAAAACATGTCCGGAGCAGGAGGCAAGTGGATGGCCTCCTCCGTCACGGAGGGGCACATCAAAAAGTTACGCGGAGCCGGATACTTAGCCGCGGATATCGCGCACCGGCTGCCAGCCACGGGGCAGGTCATCCCTACCCTCAAACCTCACGAGAGGGTGGTCTTCCTCCCCCATTTCATCTGCGGACTGGGGTTTCCCCTTCATCCATTTGTCCGAGGCCTCATGTTCTATTACGGGCTGGACTTTCATGATCTGGCCCCGAACTTCATCCTCAACATCTCGACGTTCATTATCGTGTGCGAGGCTTTCCTCCACATCCGGCCTCACTTCAGCCTGTGGCTGAAGACCTTTAATATCAAGCCGAAGATAGTGGGCGGACAACAAGCGGAATGCGGAGGAGCCATGGTGGGCAAGATGCCCAACGTTACATGGCTCGAGGGCTCCTTCGTGGAGACCATAAAGGGGTGGCAATTGGGGTGGTTCTACATCACTGAGTCGCGCGACACCAACTGGGTGGCAGCCCCCGAGTTTCGATCCGGATTCCCCACGCGGCTCACTTCCTGGAAGGAGAAGGGCCTACCCTGGGGTTCATCGGTGGAGCTGGAAGGACTCCAGAAATGTATCCGGAACATGACAAGCAAGAAACTCAAGCTTGTCAACATAGTCCAGGTTATGCTCTTCCGCCGGATCCTCCCATGCCAACAACGGGATTTCAACTTATGGGAGTTCGACCCGGCCCAGCACCAGACTCTAAGCGAGCTCTTCGACACGACGCATAAAGACGTCTGGAGGGTGCTGTTCAAGGGTGCCGAGGTCCCTCCCTCTGTTACCGAGGACCGCGAGCTAAGTGCGAAGCGCCCTGCAAATCCGGTAAGTTTTGTACATCTGGTAGGATATTTATTTCCCATAGCTTAACCTTGTGTGGGGTCTGAGCTCCTATGCCCTTGACAGGACTGGGTGGAGCCATCGGAGCAGATTAACTGTCCGCCCCCCCTGCCCGAAGACACCGCGGACGATCTTCTGACGGAGATGCTGACTCCGGCTCCTTATAAGGTGCCGAAGAAGACCAAGAAGAAGGCCACGGGGACCCGAAAGAGTTCCCGGCGCCAGGTGGTATCGGACTCATCATCCGATAACTCCGCAACGCATTCCTCCCCTGAAGACGAGGAGGAAGATGAAGATGCTCCCCCTCCAGCCGGGGGAGACAAGAAAAGGAAGGCCGCCCCAACTGGGGAGGCCGAAGGGTCCAAGAAGGGAAGGACTCTTCTTCCGGACTGTTCCACCACCGCCGCTGAAGGCGAAGACGAGTGGCTGCTCAGGGCCAAGCCCCTGGCGAAGTCGTAAGTATTCAGATACCAGAGTAACTCATAGCATACCGTTGTTGCATTGCTTTTCCTAACGCCGAATATGATTATGCAGACCGCCCCGAGCCCGTATCGACGTATCTTCGTCGGACGGTTCCTTGGAACCGTCGGATATGGATAGCGATCCACTTCCGACCGCCTCCTCCCCCTGCCCTACAGACAATGCCGAGGTATTGTCTCAAGGGGCACCAAGCCGGGGGGAGACAGTCCTGGAGGCGCCTCAAGGCGACCTTCCGGACTCCAGGAGCAAAGGGAGCAAGGCTCCCGGGGTCTCCAAGTTCGGCTCTCAGCCGAACACCGCGCCGGAACCTCCAGTGGTTCCGAACTCGGGCAGGCGGCTCCCTTCCCAAAGGGGCAAGACGCCCGTGCCGGTGACCTCTGTCCATCCAGAGGCACCGGACAACCTGCTAGGAGCTCTTCGTGGCGCTTCTATCAACGAGGAGCACCACACTATTATGAGTGCGGTGATCAAGAAGGTTCAGTCTACCAAGAGCGGACTGACTGAAGCCTGTGCCAGCCTTCTAACAGGCTTTGAGGTACGTATTTAAAATATAGAAAAAATGTTACCGCATAGACAGTAGCCCCTGATGCTCTGTTTGGTGTTCACAAAGAAAAGCCGAATAGAGGATCAAATAATATCAGCAGGAGTCTAATATAAGTATGTCTATATGCGTATGCAGGGTTCGCTGCTGACCTCTGCCGCACTGACTGCGGAGGTCGCCGCACTGAAGCAGGACCTTTAGGGGTCCGAGAAAGAGCTCGGCCTTGCTAAGAGGCAGCTCGAGGAGAACAAAGGTAAGTAATACCTAGTCTATATATATATAAGATGCGATTGCAAAATGACAGGATCATCATGAATTTGCCAGGGGCCACGACCTAAGTGGCAACCCTAAAGCAAGCGCTATTCGAGGCCGAAAACAAAGCGGCCCAGGAGCGCACCGAGCGGGAAAAGCAAGAGGCACGGGTGGGCGAGGTGCAGCAAGAGCTCCAAGCTCTCGTGACGAAGCATGAGGCGTTGGAGCTTGACTCGAAGATGCAAGAGTCTGAGCTTGCTGCGGCCCTTGATAGCACAAAGAATGCCAAGGCTGAAGCCCAAAAGGCCTTCCAGGAGATTGAGGCGATGAGGAAGATAGCGGCGGGTAAGGCATTCAATATGCAAATCAAGCATGTGAAAGTAAATTACTTGTTACTTACCCGAGTCCGGAGCTCTCCAGGAGCATTCGCAGATTTGCCCCGTAGCGTGTCGGATGCCGCACATTTTTACCAGGCCGAGGAGAGAAGCTCGATGGAGAAGCTGTTCTGGTCTCAGTATACTGGGACCGAACACCCGATGCCTATGAGCGACCAGCTGAAGCAACTGGTCGAGCTACACAAGGCGACCGAACAGGCCATGAGGGGCCTTACAGTCCGGATGTGACCTAGCGACGCCCTTCCCAATAGCTACTTCGGCCTGGTGCGGCGGCTTGTGGATGCCTGCCCATGGCTGGAAGTCATCAAGCGGTCCGTCTGCATCGAAGGCGCACGCCGGGATTTTGCCCGTGCGAAGGTGCACTGGGCGAAGCTGGACGCTGTAAAGCTGGTGAAGGAGGGGCCGCCACAGGGCAAAGAGCATCGCCACCCCGAGATGTATTATGAGGGTGTCCTGAAGGGTGCCCGTCTTGTAGCGGACGAGTGTGCGAAAGATGTAATATTTGAATGAACTTGCTCGTGTGATCCTGTAGTATGAAAACTTGTTCATATGCGCAATGCAACGCTTGTTTGAATTCAAAATATTACCTTCTGTTCGGCTATTTATCAAATCTGAGAGATGGCTAGTCGTCGGCTTCTGCCCGCATGCCATGAGTTCTGGGGTGTTCGGGATAAACCTGAGCACTCTTGTTCCCATTTTTGGGTCCTTCGAGGGAGGTGCTCAGCACAACGAACAAGGCAATCGGACTATAATGCTTTATCACTCTCACTTAGCCATAGAATTCTATAATTTTAAATTTTGGCGAAGCCCCTAGTATTCGGAAGGCCGAATTCGGGGCGCTATACACGCCTTAAGCCGAACAAAGCCGACTCCTTGTTCTAAGCGGCATAAGTCTTTAGGGACTTGAAACCTCTCGAACAACGACCGGTCTCTCGCCTTATCATGACAGTCAGTTTTAGCTTTCTCTACTGAGGTGCTTAGCCTAGCAGAACCGGGGCACAATCGCAGTAGTTCTCCCAGTGCTACCTTAGCCGATATAGAGGAACGTAAGGTACCAAAACATGGGAGTCGGGCAAACCCAAATATTAACCTAAGACATGATTCGGAGCTGATGCATCTAATGCTATAAGTTCGGGGTGCCGCACTGTTGAAAGTGTTCGGACTACTCACGCCGTAATAAGGGGTATGCTTAAGCCCCTAGCGTATTAGCCGTACCAGAGTGTACGGGTGCTGGATGTCATGAATGAACATATATATGTATATAAAAAAAGGAGGAATAAAGAATGCGATAATAGTCTAGTGCTATGCATTGTGTATTAAAAAAGATGCGTTAAAGCAAAATGATACAAGTAGTGCGGTAAGCAAAAAGTAGGACTATTTGAAGTGTCCCCTCCAAGGGCAAGCTGAGGAATGTCATTAAAGCAAATATTTCACTCGTTATCATAATCCACCTGGGAGTTCCGTGGTGCGACGTAGCTTTCTGCCTCCTTGGTTGCTGCATCATGTGTTCGGCAATCATACTTCCGGATAGGGTTTCCAGAGATTAAAGTCCTGAAAGAGACAAAAATAATAAAGCGTGAAGCCCCTAGTGCGGTTGAGCCGCGTCTTGGGGCGTGCCGTAGTCATGCCCCCTCCCCACCTATGCCCATGGTATTTTCAATGCGTAATTATGTACGCGCGGCACGGGTTTCGCCGTTTGGCTGGGACTGGGGTGGGGGCTGCATTGCTATGCGAGCTCGGAGCGTGCCAGGCGGTCTTGTTGCCGATTACTCCGGGCGCGCTTGAAGGTGTCCGGGTCCTTAATCGCCGAACTAGTGGATTGCCTTAAGAGGCCGCTTTGCGCTTCTGCTGCGAGGGCCGCAGTGTGCTCCTCCATGCAGAGAGAGCGCTCTGTGTTTCCATTAACTGTGATGACCCCCCGAGGTCCGGGCATCTTGAGCTTGAGGTATGCCTAATGCGGTACCGCATTGAATCTCGCAAATACGGTTCGCCCGAGCAGTGCATGATAGCCACTGCGGAACGGGACTATATCGAAGATTAACTCTTCGCTTCGGAAGTTATCCGGGGATCCGAAGACCACCTCCAGTGTGACTGAGCCTGTGCAATGGGCCTCTACACCTGGTATGACGCCTTTGAAGGTCGTTTTTGTGGGGTTTGATCCTTGAGGGGTCTATACCCATTTTGCGCACTGTGTCCTGGTAAAGCAGGTTCAGGCTGCTGCCACCATCCATAAGGACTCGAGTGAGGTGAAATCCGTCAATGATTGGGTCTAGGACCAGTGCGGCGAATCCGCCATGACGGATACTAGTGGGGTGGTCCCTGCGATCGAAGGTGATCGGACAAGAGGACCATGGGTTGAACTTTGGGGCGACTGGCTCCAACGCATATACGTCCCTCAGCGCACGCATCCGCTCCCTCTTGGGATGTGGGTTGCGTATATCATGTTCACTGTCCGCACTTGTGGGGGAAACCTCTTCTGTCCTCTGGTGTTCGGCTGCCGGGGCTCCTCTTCGTCATTGCTATGTGACCCCTTATCATTGTTTTCGGCAATTAACTTGCCGGCCTGCTTGAACACCCAACAATCCCTGTTGGTGTGGTTGGCTGGCTTGTCGGGGGTGCCGTGTATTTGACACGAGCGATCGAGTATACGGTCCAAACTGGACGAGCCCGGAGTGCTTCTTTTGAATGCCTTTTTCTGTTGACCAGGTTTAGAGCCTTTGAATCCGGCATTGACTGCCGTATCCTCGGTATTGTCGCTGTTAATGCGGCGCTTATGTTTGTTGTGACGTGACCTGCCATTGCCATCCTTGGTATCCGAAGTACCATGGTTCTTTGATATGTTATTGCTGCGAGCCAGCCAGCTGTCTTCTCCCGCACAGAAGCGGGTCATGAGTGTTGTGAGGGCTGCCATAGATTTTGGCTTTTCCTGGCCAAGGAGCCGGGCTAGCCACTCGTCGCGGATGTTGTGCTTAAAAGCTACTAGGGCCTCTACATCCGGACAATTGACGATTTGATTTTTCTTTGTTAGGAACCGAGTCCAGAATTGCCTGGCCGATTCTTATGGCTGCTGAATTATGTGGCTCAAGTCATCGGCATCCGGTGGTCGCACATAAGTGCCCTGGAAGTTGTCAAGGAATGCGGCTTCCAGATCTTCCCAACAGCCAATGGATTCTACTGGCAGGCTGTTGAGCCAATGCCGAGCTGGTCCTTTGAGCTTGAGTGGGAGGTATTTGATGGCATGTAGATCATCACCGCGGGCCATGTGGATGTGTAGGAGGAAATCCTCGATCCATACCGCAGGATCTGTTGTGCCGTCGTATGATTCAATATTTACAGGTTTGAAACCCTCTGGGATTTGGTGATCCATTACTTCGTGTGTGAAGCATAGGGGGTGTGCGGCGCCTCTGTACTGGGCTATATCACGACACAGCTCAAATGAGTCTTGCTCGCTGTGTTCGGCCCGGCCGGACTTACTTTTACTGTATTCGGCGTGACGATTATCTCTCGCATAGTGGCGTGCCCTCGCGATCCGTAGATCGATCTTGCATGTTTTGCTTTGTCCTCCAATACGTCTCGCAGGTCTGGCGTATTTCCCCATGCCTTGACATTTTTATTTGAGTGGCGTCGGAGTGCGGGCTGAGCTTTCGGCTGAAGTGCCTCTCTGTCACGGCCACGAGGTGGCCGATCAGCTGCTTCATACGTTGGAGATGTAGGTTTTGGTGCTTCCTCCTCCAGTCGGGGTAGCAATTTGCGCTTTGGGTAACTCTTGGAGGGACGTTCGAGTTTATATTCCTCGGCCGCAAGGACTTCAGTCCATCTGTCGTCTAGCAAATCTTGATCAGCTTGAAGCTGTTGTTGCTTTTTCTTAACGCTATTTGTCGTGGCTATAAGCCGGCGCTTGAAGCGCTCTTGTTCAACGGGATCCTCAGGCATGATGAATTCGTCATCGTTGAGGATTGCCTCATCTTCGGAGGGAGGCATGCAATTATCATCCTCCGCCTCTCCATCTGCCGCTCTCTCGGGAGGGCTGGCTTCTCCATCCTCCTGCCCTAAATCTTGTTGGAGGGGATTGTTATCGTCTTCGACACTATCCAGAGTGGTATTGTCTCATGTGCCGGTGTCACCGCTTTTTCTTTGGCGAGACTTAGAGCGGCGCCGCTGACGTTGGTGCTTGGGTTGCTTCTTGGAGGGGTCATCCTCCGCTGTCTCATCGCCATTGCCTTCTTTGGTTGTGTCCACCATGTATATATCGTATGATGAGGTGGCTGTCCAGTGCCCTGTGGGCAGTGGTTCCTCTTCGTCTCCCGCATCATCGTCCATACCGTCGATGTCTTCGGAGTTGAAGTCGAGCATGTCGGTTAAGTCGTCGACAGTGGCTACTAAGTGGGTGGTGGGTGGGCGGCGAATTTCTTCGTCATCCGCATCCCAATCCTACTGGATATAGTTCGACCAAGATTCTCCTGACAAGGAGAGAGACCTTAATGAGTTTAGTATGTCGCCAAAGGGTGAGTGCTGAAAAATATTCATGGAGGTAAACTCCATGATCGGCGCCCAATCGGATTCGCTAGGCACAGGCGCAGGCGGTTCGGAGTCCGTGGCCAGGGAAGAATCCAGGAGTTCGGCGTCACGGCTCTCGTGAAGGGTAAGGTCCATACTCGGCTCGATCGCCGATGAGAGTGCGGCCTCCGTGGCGGGGTCTATCCACTCGTCCATGGATGGCGCAACTGGTTCCGAATTGAGGGTCAGAGCGGTTGCCGGTGCGATCTCCTGAACACTGTCCGATGGTAGAGCTAAATCATACTCATCGTGACCATGTGGCGCACAAGGCAGGGGCTCGAATCCGTCAAAGATCAAGTCTCCACATATATCAGCTGTGTAGTTTAAGCTTCCAAACCTGACCTGGTGGCCAGGGGCGTAACTCTCGATCTGCTCCAGATGGCCAAGCGAGTTGGCCCGCAGTGCGAATCCGCCAAATACAAAGATCTGTCTGGGGAGAAAAGTCTCACCCTGGACTGCATCGCTATCGATGATCGTAGGAGCCATCAAGCCTACCGGCGATGACACAGAGGAACTCTCAATGAAAGCACCAATGTCGGTGTCAAAACCGGCGGATCTCGGGTAGGGGTCCTGAACTGTGCGTCTAAGGCGGATGGTAACAGGAGGCAGGGGACACGATGTTTTACCCAGGTTCGGGCCCTCTCGATGGAGGTAAAACCCTACGTCCTGCTTGATTATTCTTTATAATATGAGTAGTACAAGAGTTGATCTACCACGAGATCAGAGAGGCTAAACCCTAGAAGCTAGCCTATGGTATGATTGTATCTTGTCCTACGGACTAAAACCCTCCGGTTTATATAGACACATGAGAGGGCTAGGGTTACACAAGGTCGGTTACAAAGGAGGAGATATACATATCCGTATTGCCTAGCTTGCCTTCCACGCCAAGTAGAGTCCCATCCGGACACGGGACGAAGTGTTCAATCTTGTATCTTCATAGTCCAATAGTCCGGACAAAGGATATAGTCTGGCTGTCCGGAGACCCCCTAATCCAGGACTCCGTCACTCCCACTTACTTCTTTCGAGAGAAACTCTTTCTCTAGAAAGGATCCATTCTTGGCAACAAAGATCTTGCCTTCGGATCTGAGGTAGAAGGTATACCCAATAGTTTCTTTAGGGTATCCTATGAAGACACATTTTTCCCATTTGGGTTTGAGCTTTTCAGGTTGAAGTTTCTTGACATAAGCGTCGCATCCCCAAACTTTCAAAAACGACAGCTTAGGTTTCTTACCAAACCACAATTTATACGGTGTCGTTTTAACTGATTTCAATGGAGCCCTATTTAAAGTGAATGCGGCAGTCTCTATAGCATATCCTCAAAATGACAGCGGTAGATCGGTAAGAGACATCATAGATCGTACCATATCCAATAGAGTGCGATAACGACGTTTGGACACACCATTACACTGAGGTGTTCCAGGCGGCATGAGTTGTGAAACAATTCCACATTTCCTTAAGTGCGTGCCAAATTCGTGACTCAAATATTCTCCCCCACGATCTGATCGTAAGAACTTGATTTTCCTGTCACGTTGATTCTCAACCTCACTCTAAAATTCCTTGAACTTTTCAAAAGTCTCAGACTTGTGTTTCATTAAGTAGACATACCCATATCTACTCAAGTCATCAGTGATGGTGAGAACATAACGATAGCCACCGCGAGCCTCAACACTCATTGGACCGCACACATCAGTATGTATGATTTCCAATAAGTTGGTTGCTCGCTCCCTTGTTCCGGAGAACGGAGTCTTGGTCATTTTGCCCATGAGGCATGGTTCGCACCTGTCAAATGATTCATAATCAAGAGACTCCAAAAGTCCATCTGCATGGAGTTTCTTCATGCGTTTGACACCAATGTGACCAAGGCGGCAATGCCACAAGTATGTGGGACTATCATTATCAACCTTACACCTTTTGGCATTCACACTATGAATATGTGTAACATCACATTCGAGATTAAATAAGAATAAACCATTGACCAGCGGGGCATGACCATAAAACATGTCTCTCATATAAATAGAACAACCATTATTCTTAGATTTAAATGAGTAGCCATATCGCATTAAACGAGATCCAGATACAATGTTCATGCTCAAAGCTGGTACTAAATAACAATTATTGAGGTTTAAAACTAATCCCGTAGGTAAATGTAGAGGTAGCGTGCCGACGGCAATCACATCGACCTTGGAACCATTCCCGACGCGCATCGTCACCTCGTCCTTTGCCAGTCTTCGTTTATTCCGCAGTTCCTGTTTTGAGTTACAAATATGAGCAACTACACCGGTATCAAATACCCAGGAGCTACTATGAGCGCTGGTTAGGTACACATCAATAACATGTATATCACATATACCTTTGGCATTGCCGGCCTTCTTATCCGCTAAGTACTTGGGGCAGATCCGCTTCCAGTGATAGTTTCCCTTGCAATAAAAGCACTCAGTCTCAGGCTTGGGTCCATTCTTTGGCTTCTTCTTGGCAGCTTGCTTACCAGGCGCGGCAACTCCCTTGCCGTCCTTCTTGAAGTTCTTTTTACCCTTGCCTTTCTTGAACTTAGTGGTTTTATTCACCATCAACACTTGATGTTCCTTTTTGATTTCCACCTCCGCTGATTTCAGCATTGAATATACCTCAGGAATGGTCTTTTCCATCCCCTGCATATTGAAGTTCATCACAAAGCTCTTGTAGCTAGGTGGAGCGACTGAAGGATTCTGTCAACGACCGCATCATCCGGGAGATTAACTCCCAACTGAGACAAGCGGTTGTGCAACCCAGACATTTTGAGTATGTGCTCGCTGACGGAACTATTCTCCTCCATCTTACAACTATAGAACTTGTCGGAGACTTCATATCTATCGACCCGGGCATGAGCTTGGAAAGCCATTTTCAGCTCTTGGAACATCTCATATGCTCCGTGTTGCTCAAAATGCTTTTGGAGCCCCGGTTCTAAGCTGTAAAGCATGCCACACTGAACCAAGGAGTAATCATCACTACGCGGCTGCCAGGCGTTCATAACGTCTTGATCTGCTGGGAAAACAGGTGCTTCACCTAGCGGTGCATCAAGGACATATGCTTTCTTGGCAGCTATGAGGATAATCCTCAGGTTACGGACCCAGTCCGTGTAGTTGCTGCTATTGTCTTTCAACTTGGTTTTCTCTAGGAACGCATTGAAGTTGAGGGCAACCACTACAAAAAAAGACACATCCGTGACATTTTGGGCCAAACGCAATTTTTTTCTGTCATACATATGACACTTCTATGACGATAACTGTGACAAAACCAGGTATCATCATAGATGTGGTGGGCTCCTACTTCTATGATAAAAAATCATGACAGAAAATGGGCTTTTCGTCCTGGGCGGGCCAAAGACGCAGCTGCATGACATTCTTTGGGCCGTCCATGATAGAAAAAACCATGGTAGAAGCGAGGGGGAGGAAAATTTCAGGGAGTTCCCGGTTACGTGGGAGGTCGGGGGCCGAGCGATGCGCATTTCTCTTGTACATGCACATGCGTGTGTGTGAGGCGTTGGCTCTAACTGAACCCGAGCGAGGCGTTGGGCTCCAACTGAACCCGAGCGATTGCACTATAGGCTACGCGTTACTGAACCCGAGCAATCGATCGATGGCTGTTAACTGAACCCGATCGAGCGATTCCTTCGCTACTGC